>NC_084702.1:63080552-63380552 GCF_028389875.1 Rhea pennata | reverse complement strand
CTAATTGAGCTGCAAACGGGTTTCTGTGGGGAAAGAACTAACAGCTACTACTCTAAATGGCAGAAAACTACTGAATTATTGAATCTATTTTAAATTTCACTCAGAGAAACAAGTAGAAAAACCCACTACAAATCTGTTCTTGCTAAAAGTAATTTTTGTTGTCAATCTGGGATTTTCATGCTACAAGATTTTCTCAAAAGCTGATTTTATTTATTTTGCTGACATTTCATGCTTACTAAAATACTGCACATTTTTATTCTGGGAAAAGCTTATCCTCTTTTACCTTTAGGCTACAACCTACCAGTGTCCTTCCACTGTTATTGTTTCACTTACTGATTAGTTTGTGTTATTTTCACCCTAACAGTTTGACTATCGCAATTAAAAATTGTGGTTTTTAAAAAGATACCAGCTTGTCTTTATTTGTATTTTGCCTCTTTTTATCTGACAAGTACATTTATTTCCCTTGTAGAGTAAGAAATTCAGGACAGGCACACAGCACCCATCAGGTGAGGCTCCGTGTTAGAAATACGGCAATACTTTGGGGACTCTCAAGACCTTTTTATTTGCAAAAAAAAAAAAAAATAAATAAAAATAATTAGACAGAAGCCCTCTGCAGCTTAATGGCCTAAATTAAATTAACTCCATTTATTATGGAAAGGTTACTGAGACTGCATATCCCCCAGAGACTCTGGCCTCTTTACCAATTATCCTGGTGATTTTCTACGATATGGACACCTGTTCTGCGAACACACAGTTCACACTATCATCATCCTTATTTCATTTAGGGCACTAAAAGGCAGCCAGATGGTGGCTTATTACAAATTTGAATTTAGGAATTTGAACCTGAAGTGAGAAACAAAGTGTGCTTTTCTCAGTCATGGAGGGCATGAACTGCATACATACCCGGTAAACGCCGTACAGAACAGCTATAACATTTTCCTCTAGTGTTATAGACGTTTTCTTGCCTTTAAGGTTCCACCAGGAACAAATTCTAGTGTCTTTTCCTTTTGAAAATGAATATCAATTTCTTTGCTTTAGAAATGGTGAAGCATCTGCAAGCGCCTCCGTGTAGAGCAGAGGAGAGTCCCGGCGCCGGGCTGACCGGTGCCTCCCGCACGCAACTGCCCGCCGCCAGCACCTTGCCTGCCCCTTCCAAGAACAGCGTTGGTTAACAAAAGCCAACGCAAGTGTTAGAGACCGGCCACCCTTCCCACTCTGCCCTTTCTGCCCAACTCTTTAAGTCCCGGCAAAGCCCGGCTCCCACGCCAGAGCCTCCTCGGACTTCGAGAAGAACCCCTGGGACAACACCAAGTGAGTGCAGCAGGAGCAACATTCGGCATTGGGGCTGCCACCTCCGAAGTCACCACCGGCAGTTCCCTGTCAGCCCTGGAGCCAGAGGCTGTTGAGACAGGAGAAAGGGCAGGCCAGGAGGAGAGACACCGGGCGCTGTGCCCAGCACCACGTGTTCGGGTGCCGAGATGCGCCGGCCCGTTCGTCTCCCCTCGCCTGAGCAGATGAAGCAAGTAGGATCCCTTCGCTTGGCTGCTAGCTTTCCCTCTGCACCTCGTCATCTCGCCGGGCCACTTCTGCTTGATACAGCTTGACTCAGTCCTTGAGTTCAAAAACTTCAGGACCTTAAATCTATTTAAGCCTATTTTTGTTTAAGTCTGTCTGAGCTTCGATACTTATTTAAGAAAGACATTCAGGCTTAATTTCAAGACTTCCAAATAAACAGAAGCATGATGATGTTTTTGCTAAGCTGTGTACTCAGGAATGTTTCCTGTTATTTCAACTCTAAACTTCTTCACAGTCAGCTCCGCAATATTAAAGTTAATTCTGCCTTTTATTTTGTAGAGTCACTTGCAGTCAGAAATCTTTGTTCCATTATTTTAACCTTCTAGGCCATAATCAGGTCAGATCTTGGCCAAACTTCTGTAATAAAAAATAATTATGCCTTATTAGTCTTCTCATAACAGGGGGAGGTTTACTTTCTGCAAATATTCCTCCTCTTCAAATCACTCTATTTTAGGATCCTTTCTTACTTTAACTACTTTTCCAAACATAGGCATCAACATTGAAAAAAAATCTGTTCCTTTTTGCTCCCATTTTTGCAGTACCAAGACGATACTTCTTCCATAAGTCATTTTGACGTTCCTCTGCTTGTAGGCAAAGAATTATCATTTGCGTTGATCTAAAGTACAGCACTGCAGACCCAGCTGAACTGGTTTTCCACTGTCTTCTGTCTCCTGTTAAGTGTCATTGCTTTCTAGGAGACAAACTCCACTTCGACTTATGTTCCTTTCCCTCAGAGACACTTGTGCGCTGGTATGAACTTGGCTGTAGGTTTTTCAGAAGTCCAATCTCATGTTACTACAGAAGAACAGCAAGGGGAAAAGTGGGTCAAAAGGAAAAAAATCGACCCAAAACTAAACTTACCACAGGGAAAAGGGAAGGGAGAAATTGTAGTGGCTTAGTAATAGTGTTTATTTTTGGCAATCTTAAGACATGCTTTAAAACATGATTCCTCATTCTTCAGCTATCTATAAAACATCATTTTGCCAGATTGCTTCTGTGTAGCTATTATACACATTTCAGTCTTTCAACACATTCAACACTCTAAATTGTTCTTCCTTTTTAACCTTCCTTCTTTCTAGCGGATCAAACCCCTGTACAACTATGCCATCTGCCTGTCCATCTCCCCACTCCAATTTCAGCACAACAGCCAACTTCAACCCAGTTTGAAAGTATGAATGTCTCGGAGATGCTAAGTCCTTACAAGTTCATTGAAAATTGGCAGCTGAATAGAGGAGAGAAGCCCAATTTAGTATCTCCTGCTGAGTGAAAGACAGGCCCAACTCAGCATCTTCTCTGTTTGAGGAGGCAGCAGCCATCTGGCTGTGTGTGCACATCTTGGCTGATTTGTCAGCGCACGTGCAGCGCTGCATCAGCCACAGGATGTTCTGCAAATTTCCTATACAAGATACATGGGAAAGAGCTGAAGGTGAACCTGGGGAAGGGCAGAGCTAAGGCCTGTAAAACACGAATTCTTGGGATGCTGGACTTCATTCATCCTGCTGCTCAACATCTTTGTCTGATTTCTTTTAAAGAAATGACTGTGTTTTTTCAGGAGATTGAGGCTGAGGAAAGGAGACCCATGGATGACTTTCAGACACAGTGCCAGATCATCAGTGCTTTTAGTTAGGTATTATACAACAACCAGGAACATCAGCATAGCAGGGAAATCAAAAAACACCCAGAGATCACTCAAAACTCAAACCAGTGAAGAGGTAACGGCATTATATAAATGCCATCTTGTGCCATCTTCTGCTGGCGCATGGTGTCATTGCCTCCCATCATGGTTAGCACAGGTAAGAGACAGCTGTGTAATGTGCACGAGATATGTGAACCACTACATTTCATATCAGCTTCCTATTAACCATCATCCTCATTATACTTGATGAGGCCTTTTTTTCTCACTCCATACTCCAATCTATTCATAGCTTAGGCAGATGCAGCTGTTTGTATCACTTTCAGACCATACAGAACCGGGTTTTGAATGATCTGACCTCAAAAATATGATGGTTAATCACAAGGGATTTTGAACTAGAACTCATAAAGCCACGTATAAAGCCAGCCCTTAATAAAAGTTAGTTCTATAACAAGTTCAGGCAGTTTTCTATGAAGGCTGTGTCCTGCATTAAAAAAAAAAAAAAAAAAAAAAAAAAGAGCAAAAATATCTTCTTATAAAGTGATTCCAAGGCAGCTCAAAACCAGCATGGATTATAAGAAACTGTTATTTTGTATTGTACACATCTAAGAAAGAGATCTGCTGTGGTGGATTCACATCTACTGCCAGCTGAGCTGTTTGATCAGATGTTAGAGGAACATTAAGAGCTGGAGCAGCAATAGGAAAACAACTTGTCAAGACAGAAGCAGGCATAGATGAATATAACTCATTAAAACAAGAAAACAAAGCAAGCATTGTGGAAGAAGCAATGGGAAAACATGTCTGTCAAGTAACTGCTGTGCAACAATAAAATTTCAGAAAAATTACTTTGCTTTCGACAGCAAAGAAATACATGATATGACTTCTTTGAGACTGTTTAGCTGGAAAAAAATAATACTAAAAGTTGC
The DNA here is from genome assembly GCF_028389875.1 of Rhea pennata. NCBI lineage: Eukaryota > Metazoa > Chordata > Aves > Rheiformes > Rheidae > Rhea > Rhea pennata. The sequence continues at coordinate 63,376,418 of NC_084702.1, read as the reverse complement.
AAAACAATGGGGAGAAAGAAATATGTTATTAACATCTAAGGGCAGTTCTCTGGAGAAAGAAAATATATACAATGCCTTTGTCAAAGAGGAGTTGAATGCTCATACAACATCACACCAAGAGACAGTGGCTTTATAAAAAAAATAAATAAAAATTGCAAGCCAGTGAGTTAGCCACACAGGCTTATCCATCCAGCACCAAGGAGCATTAGATATCTAAAAAAGGTTTTCACAGTAGCCAGTGAAGTACCTGGAGCTGCCTAAGCTACCCAGTAGGAAAGAACTAGGCTTGCACTGCCTGAGGGAGGCTGTTTCCCAGCTGCTGGCCAGAGCCCAGCTCCGCTCGTGTGTTCCCAGCCCTGAATGCTCTCCCATCGCTCTTCCGGCAGTGACCCAGGTAACCAGCTCAGTCTTTTCCCCTAGAAAACCCAGAAGATCTCCACAGAGGGGAGCACCCCTTTCCCTTGCTCTTCTCACCCACTAGTGGAAAGGGCAGAGCACCCTGGTCATCTTTGATCCTTTGCTTTGGTCCTTTGATCTTTTTGCAAAGGACACCCATGGCTTACAGCTTTGTGCTCTCTCCAGGGGTGGGGGGGGGCCTTTCTCAGAGACAAGAAGAAGGTTTAAACCTGGATATCTCCAACATTATATGAATACCTCAAGCTCAAATATATGGAAACCACCCCATCCTGCTACCGCCTCCTCCTTCCTGAGCATGCAGGGTTCACACAGTGCCTAGAAAGCACATAGCTTACAAACCCAGCCAGCATGTAGTCTAGAGCAAGGCAGCAAGCCTTTCCTTGCTCTTCAGAGACTGTGGTACATCTATGCCAGCAGCAGGAACATGGCTGTTAGAGAGATCTGGGGACAGGCTACTGCTCTCTAGCTTTCTTGTCACAGCTATGCTGATGGTTATACTCTGCCAGATGATGCAAACTTCAGCTCATACACTACCCTGAATTGCCGGTGCTGGGGTCCCTCCCATCACTGAGGAGAGGGCAAGTCTGGCCCAGAGTGGCCAGTCTGATTATGGCCCCTACCAGCAGCACTAGGCATCGCAACTACTCCGGGTACCAGAATCACAGAGAAGTGTGGAGAGTTTTGTGAATGCTGATGACGTATGTGTGTCAGAGATACAAGCAGGCATGGTGATACCTAAATCCCCCTTGTGCTTTACCCTGGAGTGAAGAATCTTCCCTCTTGTCAATGGGTATGGCTAATACGCCAGATTTCACATGCCCAGAGGACTCCAGGTGGAAATGGTTTGTTATCATTACACCCTCCAGGACAGACCTCTCTGAGCTAGGTTGGAAAGAAAACATTAGCCCAGAGAAGTCAGTTGCAACCAGCCAGGCTACAGATTCAATGTGCAACAGCATGTGTTTCAGACATGCATTATTTTCAAAGGATGCAGGAGTCCTGTGTGTCTGTCCCAAAGGTATGAGAAACCATGCCATTTCCTGCGTCTGGGGAGTCCTCAAAGGCAGGCTGCGGACACTTTGAGTCAGGCTTCTCCTTCATTCCTAATCTCATGCTGCTATGGAAGCTGTTAGTCACTTGAGTCACCCGTTCTAGCAGGGGACAAAAAGCTGAGTTCGGTGGAGTAAAGTACTTTGTAAATACAAACATCTCTTAATAGAAAAACAACTTCCATTCATCCATGGAAACCATAAACATGCAAATACAATAGTTGTACGACATACTCGCTGGATACCAATACCCTTGAAATACCTGAAATACCTGAAATACCTTTGGTATTTCTTAAGCATGTGCTGTCAGTGTAACCAGTGGGATGATTTCCATACAGTGCTCAAAGCACATTTCCAGCTACAGCTCCTTTCCACTTGCTACCAAAAGACACTCATCGCCACAGAAGCTTCTGTGCAGGCCACACAAACACCTGGCTTCATCATTTTTGATATCCTTGACTTACGATATCAGTAGCTAAGAAAGAAACAGATCTGCGTCTCATATCATCAGAAAAGAGTGTGGGGAAGGTAGAGCAAAGCATTTTGCTACTTATTTTAAACTATTTTAATAGCAAACACAGTTAACTATGTGTAGTAGAGTTGTTGCATTTGTTGTTGGTTTTTTTTTTTTTTTCCAGAACACTAGAAGTTGGAGAAGCTGCCAACAAGCAGACATGCTATTCCTTGAAGTAGCCTTGCTGGTGATGAGAGCTCTGCAGTGACAGTTACATCGTCTTTCAACCTTTTGAAGCATGAGAAACTTTTTGTTTCAAAAATCTGTATGTTGAAACTGCTTCTCATTGAAGTTTCCTGTAATCAAAAGAAACATTTTGATGACTTTGTGAATCGCAAACAGCAAATAGTAGAAATTTCTTAATGGAAATAAACCTCCTAACCACTCAGAACTTTTTGAAGAAACTTGCAGCACTGGCCACTAACAATGATGCAAAACCTCAGTGAGAACGTGGGGCAAAGCTGGCAGGGGCATGTCCTTAGATCCATCTGCCTTACACAGATTGCAGCTCTAATGCTTCAGCTGGAGACTGAAGTATTGCAGTTTCTCCCAGCAGAGGCTCTGATTTAGACATGTACTCAGATATGTTCTTGTCCTGCATCAGTGTCAGGCCCTCCCTGAAACAAAAAAGAAAGAAAAAAATGTTAACAGTAACAAAAAAGAGAAGTCAAAGCTCTAAAGCAGGAACTGGATATGTCTAGGCTTCTTGTCAAATCATCTGCCCTTTGGTCACAGCTGTCGGCTGAGAACTTCTCAGCAGCGTGGAAGTGGGGAACCAGTGCAACCAGCAGAAGCCTTGCGAGGCCCTGGGACTGTGACAAGCCCTACCAGGGGTGGGGGTGTGCTGGGCTCTGCTGCTCGACAGGGCCTGGGCGCGATCACCTGCTTCTGCAGCTGCGCTGGTCTTGGTGCAGGGAGCACCCCCACCTCTCCCTGATGTCTGAAGCAGGGCAGAGGTGCCTGGCAGAGTGAAGGCTCTACCCTTCGTTTGCAGAAGAGCCTGATACGACACGAAAGCAGCTGTTACGTGACCGCTGTGAGCCAGGAACAGCACGCAGCAGTCATGTGTGGCAGCAGACAGGAACAAGCAGCACAGTTTCCCAAGCTGTGGCAGCAAGTGGGGAACCAAAGGAATAGCAATGGGGTAAAACATGTTCTTACTGGTAACTTGTGGGTTCAGATCAGAGCAGGCCACAGCTCGTACGTGACCAACAGTTATTGTTCACTGTGCTGGCTGCAGAAGCATGCACAGAGGTACCTTTGGTTTTCTGAGCCCACATCCCACACTGGAAACCAAGGCCCACCAAGCAGACTTCTAGTTTGACCAAGACACGCTACGAAATAAGTTGTTTTCATAGCTGATTCATACTACTTCTGCTTACTTCTATACATGGTCTAATCTCATAAATGTCTTTGAGTGTTTGTAGCTAACCATATTCACCACTACTCATTAATTGTGATTACAGACAGTCAAAACCTCTGGTACTCTGCTCCTTTCTGCACTTTGAGCAAGACACTAGGCAGCTCTATTTTAAGGCAATAGTCTTGCCAACAGGCTTTAACATCTCAGTTGCACCCGGGCAACTCAGCTCAGCAAGACTGGCTTATGGTTGTATGAGGAAGGATTTCAGTGATCGAGCCTGATGAATCCTCACAAATGGTTTTCCTGGCAGTCAGATCTCTTTGTAGGTCAACATTCACAATGTTCATGCCATAGCAGATTTACTTCTGCTAAATCTCCTGTCAGCTGCAGAGAGATGCAGAAGCAAAGCAAATTGAGCTTCTAAATCTTGCCACCTCCCCCAAGCACAGCTCTTCCTCTAATGGCAAGAAAACTTCTTGTCATCTTGATTCTTTCTCTGCCCTTTCCCCAGCAGTCTGGAGAGATCACCAAGCGGTGCACAGTATCATAGCCTGCTTCTCAGGCACCGCCTGGCACTTTGCCTCGGTCTTTCAAACAAGCCCATTGTCTCCTTCCAAACGATTCTCCCTTTTTTAAAAAAATTCCCAACTACCCACAGAATTTGTCTCCATCCCATCCTCCTGCCCTCCCTTGTCTCCCTAGCTGATCCCTTCTCCAGCCCTTCCTGCTGACAAACAAGCTTCCCTAGCACCTTCTCATGTCTGAAACCATCTTCCTACATTTCTCTCCCTGTGTATGTATATATATATGTGTGTGTGTGTGTGTGTGTGTGTGTGTGTGTGTGTATACATATGTACACACACACATATATATTCTTCTAATTATTTTTAATTTTCTCTGGAATTGTGGTATTTCACTCAGCAGTGTGTTTTCACGTACCATGCAGAGAAGTTGCTATGCAAAATGAAGTTGTACTGTGTACTAGCTGGAGTAAATCAATTTGATCAGTCATATGCTATAAATTGCACATATCTAATCTGATCTGCTGCCTGCGTTCTTTCAGAATGTTCTGACGCTCAGTAAAGTGCTGTACCAACATCTAATCTGCTCAATCTTCATTTTTCCCCTGGGAGTTTATGAGACCTAATGCCTCTGTCTCTCTGTGAGGCCACGAGAATGTGGTGCAGCTAAACCTCAGTTTGCAAGCAACTTAATCTCTAGGTTACTAGTAGGCAAAAAGCACTACCACAGAAATAACCAACAGAAAAACTAAAAAGGGTGAAAAGAGCAGGTAAGGAAAGCAGTTCACCCCAACTGCTTCACCATGGGCTGGATTTCACCAGACACAAGGAAAGAACACTTTGTTCAGGAACTGCATTTGGGATATGCAAGCTCTGGCAAGAATTACTTAGTCTGAAACAAGTGAAGATAAATTAATAGAGTTTCCATTGAATTTGCCAGGACAATTATTTTCAGCCTATTTAAAAATATTCACAGTGTACTTCAACATAACATCACAAGGACTGACTTGAAAAAAATGATGCAAGCAGGAGGGAGGTCGCTAGCTTAGGACACAGGTAGAGCCACTGCTGAAATTGGTGCTGCAAGTCTTAGCAGGCTACTGCAGTGCTAGTTGCAGGGGGACCTTACAAATATTTTAACACAAGGGAAAACACAAAAGGTTTATGACTGTTGCATTTTCTTTGCTCCCACAAAAATCCTTTTCTGACTTGTACAAAGAACAAGTTCATGTTTGTCGGGTTGGGGTGGGAGAGGGGGAAATGCAACCCGGATGCTGCACATTGCTGCTGCTGACACTGACTTCTGCATTCAGAGCTTGACAGCACACGGGAAGCCACCAGGATTTCGGATGTTTCAGAAGAACGAGCCTGATCTCAAGTTATGAAAACAAGTGCAAAAAATAGCATCTAAGTTTTGATTAAAGACAAATCAAACTCAGGTCAAACAAAATATTTGGTGTGATAACTGGATAATAACATCTTATCATAATACTCTCAAACATGGTAGGCATTAAATTTAGTATCATATCAATGTAAGGCAGAATTTTTTCATTAAAAAAACTAGGAAAAAAGGTTACTTTTACAATTTTAAGCCTCTTTTCCTCTTTTAAAATCAGGAACATATGGAATGATTTTTAACTCAGACTGATCAGCATTTTCTGATTTATGACATTTGCACTGATTGGCTTACTACAAGCTCCACTGCTGGACGCAGGCCCACCACAGCGGGCGCAGAGGGCTCATCCCCGCAGACACCACTTTCCCCAGAGAAGCAGACAAGGGAGAGCTGCACCATTTGCTTCTGTAGGGCAGACCGCTTTTCACACTCGCTGTTTTTACAGTATCTGGCAGGTCACTGGGCTCATAATATATTAGAACCTTTTATTACCTTATTATTACTTTATTATTACCTTAGTAATTTGGCGTTACAGATTCAAATGGCTGAAATGCAATGAGAGGCTTGCTGCGCTGCCTGATCAGATGGAAGCACCTCCACTGCACTGGCAGTTCAGCTGTGGCACAAAAGCATATGCTGTCAGACAGCTAATGCAAACACTTCAAACAGAAAGAAAAGTTTTAGGGAGGTCCTGAGGCTGGATCAACTGCACATTTTTGACTGAGAATAAAATGTAACAAACTTTTATATATATATATATATATATATATATATATGTATATATATATATATATATAAAAAACAACAAAACAGTGCTAAGGTATTAATATTTAAGAATTCAAACTTCTATATGCTTCTAGGCATATGCAGTGAAACAACAGGAAAACTGGTTGAAATACACCCAAAGCCGTGTTGCTTGAGCATGTTCAAATGCATGCATTTGTCTTCATGTTACACTCATACAAGCGTTGGACAGTCAGGTGGACGTGTGGAGAGATCTTCGCTCTCCTACTCTGGCCCTATACACTATGTTAGAGGGACAATGCTAGGTATAGCACAACAGCATCTCTGCACAAGTCATTTAAAAAATAAACATCAGAAAACTGGGTAGGAGATTTTTATTGGCAACAGGAATCTGCTTTTCTTCACTGCAGTACTTTATAGATGGTCTTTAAAGAAAAACACAAAAATGACTGTACTGTTTATAAACAAAATATTTCATTGTTTTTAGATAACATTTTCAAGGCACTCTCATGCTGCAGTTTTAAATTTCACTTGGTAAGAGAATGAATCCTTCAAAAATCCCACCTTTCTGAAATAAAACACACACCTGCAAAGTTAAGTGAAACAACCAAAAATGCAAAGTAGATCCTGACCATAAACTATGTTTGTTCCTGGAATCACGCTGAGAATCTGTAGTTACAAAATGTTTACTTTCTTGGGGATTTTCTACATTGGTTGCTATTTGTGAAACCAAAGATGAGATTCATCTCACTTAGTATTAGCTATCTAAAAGTTGGATAGTCTGAGGCAGTCACTTCAGTTCCTCTAAGGTCCGCAAAAAGAGATGGGTGCCTCAGAAGAACTGTTCATCTCGTACGTACAGGTATCCACAAAAGAACTAGACAAACCATCCTCTGCCAGAAACTACTTTTCTGTATTGTCAATAGGGAGAGCTTAAATTCAATCAGACATTTTTTAACAGGAATTCAGGACAGCATATTAAACTAAAATCCACCATAAGTTATCAGTTATCGTTTTTACCTCTGCATTTTAAATGAAACTCAGGAATCACTGACATAACATTCTTTTCCATATATGGTCCTCATAAGACAGCAGGTGTTTTGGTATAAACAATTATATCATAACAGCCCCAACTGAGGGAGAAGACTGAATGCAGGCTTACTTCACAGATGAATTAGGCTACTTAGATTGCTTTTATTAAAAAACAAAAAAACCCAACACTTAAAAATTGAGAACAGCATTCAAAATACAATTCTATAATGCTGATCTACTTGAAATGAAAACCTGTCAGCCAAAAGCATTTTGAAAACAGAACAAGAGTTCAGCCCACCATATTTGAATCAGAAGTAGTCAGCACTAATTCTGTAGAGTTATTACTTTTACTGTATTTTCCATGTGTGATTTCTTGTTTAAAGTACACAAATAGGTCCATTCAGTCCTGGAGTTCTATTTGTATTGCTTGTATTTCTGACTCATTCAGGATTGTCGATCTTAGGTTTTACCACCATCAGTATCAGAGCGGTGCTATGCTCTATCTCCAGTGTACACTGAACAGCTACATTTTGCTAAACAAGCATCATTATAAACACAGGTAAAGTCTCATTAAGCACACATTTTGGTTCCACATTTTCTATTCAACCCGTCAGGACATCCTCAGTGAGGATTTTGTTACCTCACGCCAGTAGCTTTCAGTATTGCAACATTTTGGCACTAGATTGGTGGCACATAACTTGGTCTCATGGAGGTATCAAAGTATAACATCTCTTTTGCTGTTGACAGGAAGGTCACAGAGAGGCTTGTCTCACATTTCCCTACCACTAAGTGTCATGGAAGTGCTGGATTATAATTCTTTACTCTTTGTAGCGAGTCTTGCAGGAGGTGTGAAGGGATCAGATTCCTGTTCCAGCTAGAAGGCATCAGAGGCAGGATGCAGTGAATCCTCTGCTGACAGCTCGCTTTCGGAGGAAGCTCCTCTTTGCTTGGTGCTAGGAGAAAAGGCCCAGAAAACTGCAGGAAACATAATACAGTTCCTGCACAAGGACATTGGACTGGCTGGCAGCACCACCTCTCCAGCTGAGTTTCTAAAAGCAGAATTCCAAAGATTTTCTTTGGGAAAGAAGACAAAATTCTGTAATACAGATCCAGAGCAGCTTGTCTGGGACACCAGAACATCACAGCCTTTTACTATGATGGTGCTGGGTGAGTTCAAGCCTACTCACACTGGCATCAGAGAAAAATGATAATGATAGGTAAATAAAAATTGTGGTTATAGTGTTCAAATGCATTCTAGCCTGAGGATATAAAGGGTGCATATCTTTAGTCACTAGCACTCCACTAACACCATCAGCTGAAGATGTGGCCTGAAAATTTTATGCTGACAGTGAACTCTTCCCTGGAAATTGGCTCTGAACAACACATTGCTTCAAAATGCCCCTCAGTTAAGGCTGACCATGGCAGAGGTGATAAAGATTAGTAAAACTGCTCCTGAATTTAGTTCTCAAGACAAAGCAATAACCAGAGACTTAATCTGGCCATCCTCACTGGTAAAAACTCCCCATAACTGAAATGAATAAATAGCAAAATCACAGCTAATATCACCAATAACAAAAATAATTACCCAGGACAAAGTATCACGAAATGAGTAGCACCAAGGATGCTCAGGCACACACATCCTTTCTAAAAAAGCGAAAATAGCAGCACTTTGGCTCAAACAAAAATGTTATTCCAGTGTTCGCTCAGAGCAGTACTGTGGCGTCCTGACCCCAAGTGCAACGTTTTTACAGAAAAGCTTGCTGGAAAAAATAGATCAGAGTTCACTGTTTAGTAAGAGACTGGTTATGATCACAGCACAATTCCCCTGAAGTCAATTCATTGCCTCTAAAGTCAGTAAGAATTCTGCTGTTGTCTTCTAGAGAGGAAAGCCTGGACCTTGACAGAGACTGCTACTGAGCTTGGATTTTCATACAAACACAAACATTCCCCTTCCAGAGAAATTATTGTCCATTTTACCAACAGAGCTAAAATCAGAGGCTTGTCCTAGTGTGTAAGGCACACGTGATCAGAGCTCTCCAACATGAAGGGCAGTCTGAGTAACTTCAGACCAGAGTATTTACCTTCTCACAGACCTGCTTCTGTCAGTAGTTCCACAATACGTGCCAGCACGCAGAAGAGGACTCGGTTCTACTGTCATCTGCTTGAGCTCCCAGACTCGAGAGAGCTGTTTGCTTCACTGAAGGCAGAATCTAGCCCTGAGTCAGCAGCAGGAAATTTGGTACGGACTTCCAGACACAACCTAAGCCTGAAGATAATTCAGCAGATACACATTTTTTGCCATGTGGATTAGAGGTCATGGATGCATTTTACCAGTCTGCAGACATTAAAGGTTAGAGTTCAGTAATAAAGGCAGAAAAAAAAATCATCAGAAAAACAAACGACAGCTCACAGTAACAGTGTTTTACCAGCAGCCTTTATCTGTCATTGCTGTAGTATTATTGCATAGATTTCCAGTTCATTGACCCAGATGAATACCTGTCAAAATAATCACACCTTTGTTTCTTTAGTTCTGGCCTTTGAACAGCCTTTAGGTCAAAATGGCATTTTTGAGATTAGCACTCTGGCAATTGCTCATAAAAACAGTGGCAAGTTGTTTAAATAGAAGTGCTGCTGAAGGACAGAACACAAGACCTTTACAGCAAATTTCATTCTTCAAAAAAAGCAATCATATTAAAAATATATAATCTATGATGGAAAATTCTACTTTATTCCTATCATGGAAAATAAGAAATACTCCATACACAGAGTACATTTAAAATCTATAGTGCCAAGTTCTGCACTGAATTCAATGGGAACTTTGCTAAAGTAACAATTAGAAATCTGATTTTAAGGCCACTATAATCATTAGGATTTTTTTTTTTTTTTTTTTTTTTTTTTGATTTCACAGTTACTTGGATTTCATCTAACAGTGAATTGTTCAATCAATAATAAATAAGCACAATAAAGAGTAAATCATATGTCAATAACATATACTCTCCTTTCCCTTCCATACCTATTCACATGTCCAAAACTGGCCACAAACTACACCCAATACTGATTGCGCTTTAACGTTGGGTTTGTCTTTCGACAGTACTGAATCATTTCAGGATCAAGGTTTAAACAGCTACTTTGCAAAGACTGTTTTACAGGATGAGAAACTACTGCAGGATGCAGCTGTTGATGGTTGATTGGTGTGAATGTTGTGGCTGTACTTTTCTCAACCCCCTTCAAGAGAGGGGTCACTGTAACAGTGGGTACCGTCACGCTCCGTTCCAGACCATGACCTGAACTACCGAGTGTTGCATCCATCTGATTTTTGACAAGTGGTTTTGCCTTCTCTTTTTTCTGACACATTAACAAAATACACACAGAAATAACAGCAATAAAGAGTAACACAGACACCAAGACCAGGGGGATAATGATGTACCAAGGGTTGCTGCTTTCATTTGGTTGCTTTCTGGGACTCCTAGCATTGGCTTGGACTGTGCCCTCAGCCTCTGTTGATTCACTTGTTGCCACCACCAGATTAGGCAGTGGACCTTCCTCGTGTAGATCTCCCCAGTGATTCTGACCTTGCCGCATGGTTGGTGCAGTCTTCCATGCTGCTACTGTAGGTTCGTCGTTGTGGGAGGAAACTGGTGCCTCATCCTTTGAGGTAGTGAGAATATTTAAAGTGGTTTTCCTGGTTAAGAAAGGCACTTCAGTTGTAAAATGCTGCACAAGCAGGGGGTCATATGGCACTATGGAGTACTGAAAACAGCCGACAGCAGGCTGCACGTCATCTGCCCTGAGCATAAAAGTGAATGAGTCATTTAAAACATCGATGCCTGTCATATTTGTATCTATGTCTAGGAGTACAACACCGCTATCAATGTCAGTCTGGGTAAATGTCTGAATATCTTCAAACACTGCATTATTCATCAGGCTCCTCTTTACGATTCTTCCATGATATGGGGGTACTATCACTTCAAATCTAGGATTACTGTGTGTCAAATTAGCTAGCTCAGAAGCATTCAGGTCATTGCTTCTGAATTTGTAAACTGCTTGATTTGAAATTTGCATGTCAGCAGTAACTTGTACTAAAGGTTTCATTGTGATGTTCAGCACTTGTCCTGTTAGATTGCCTTCGGCAGTGAACACCATAAACTCCAATACTTCTCTGAATGCAGTGAGATTTGTCAGGTAGTAAGACAGCCTTCCTAAGTACAAATCCGCCTGCTCAAATTTAGTAACCTGCTCATTTCCAATCATCAGGTGCCCAAATTTGAGGGGCTGAGTTACTTCATACATAATATTAGTACTTTTTCCATTTGTGACAGCTGCTAGATGAACGTTAGTAATAGTGACAGATGTCTGGCCTTGCAGAAGTGCAACATCAGTATGATTTACCAGGACAAGAGCAATTGGTATGACTTCAAGACTGAAAAGTTTGTATAAAGGGCGATGTTTACCATCAGTTACACTGAAATAAAACACCCCAGAGGATGAACTTCCATCCTGTACAAACCAAATTCTGCCATTGTCAACATCAGCTTGTGTGAAATCCTGTATGGAGACACTGAGATTGCTCTTTGTTGCTAAATAACCATTGTTAGGATTACTAATAACAGCATATTTGAGCTCGCTTGGGGGGTTATCTAGGTCTTCAACTTTCAGATTCTCTGACCCCAGCACTGACACATCTCCCTGCAGGACTTTCAAGCGTAGCCTTTTAGTCTTCAGTTCTGGAGCTTGGTCATTCACTGGAACAACAGTGATATTAAACATCTCTTCTAAAACATCGCCATGGGGCTTTGTAGCAGATTTGCTCTTTAGGTTTAACCAAACAGCAAAAGTGAAATTGTCAGTGAGTGATTCAGAATCATCATGCACATACACAATTCCAAATTTGTTCAGTATGTACTGGGAGAAGTTAGGTTTCTCTTTCGTAACATTTCTTTCTCCAACAATAATCATGCCACATTGGGGTAAAGATATAACTTGATACCAGATTTCATACATGGAGCGTTGTACTTCAGGTAACTTAATCAGCAGATTTGAAGCATCTAAATTAGTTTTGTTGATTAAGACTCTACCTCCTTCCTGGACAACAGCACCTAGCAGAAAGGAAATCAGAAGCTTAAAAACTGAACAATTTATAGTTGCAATGCTTCAAAAATCAGATATGCATGTCAAATACAGATGATGCTCAGAAAAGAACTGTGAAATCAAATGTTTCTCTTTCATAGAATCTTTGATTTCCATGTGTCACGGCTAGAAATATATTACTACTATTTTTAAATACAGATTTAAATATAAGAAACTATATTTTCTATTGATGCATAGAGCAAGATTATGTAAATATCAGTATCTCACAGCTCCAGATGGTGCTTTCATTATCCCTACTATTATAGCAAAATGGAGGATACCTACTACAACAGTATCAAGGATCAAACATATGTAGTTAATATCATTTTTAAAGATGCAGTGATGCAGTTTTTCAAGCTACTATCTACAATATACTCTGTGTTAAAAGTATTCTGGTCATTTGTTACTGAAGAAAAATTATCCTTCAGTTTTTTACACTTGCTCATTGGAAACCAGAAAGGTCCAAAATTGTTAGAAGACTCAAAGAGCACAGCATCTCCACCTGTGTTTGCTAGAAGACGACTGTTCCGATCATGCCTGGTAATTCCATACGAAATGGCAATATGGAACACCTGGAGGTCCAGGGTTGATGGTGGAGAGGAGACAGTAAAAGAAAAGAAATCTTCTGCACTCCAGTCGGCTGCCTCAGCTTGTAAGTGCTCATACATGATCACACCTTCATCTACCTGTTTAAGATCAAGAAAGCCACAGATGCAAGAGGAAAAAAAATTTTAAATATAGAGGTGGAAGGAAAGAAAAAAAAATCATAACACTGTTCAATAGAGGACCGTGTACCTTAGTCCATGCATAATGACTGAACATATAACTTACCTAAAGAGATTATTTTGTATTTCTTTTTCTCTGAAGATTAAATCTGTGTTGGCTGACAAGCATACTTGAAGGTAGGGGAAATGTTACTGGGACGAATGCTTGATAAAGGCCTTACGCTAAGAACAGAGGCATAAAACATTGAGAAACTTATCTCAAATTAGCAATGGAAGCTATGAATGTGAGCTCTGATAGACTGTACCTTTAGAGAAGACTGCCATATGACTAGGGGATTTTCCTTTATAAGGATACCGTCTAGACTGGACTAATTGTTCTAGAAAAACATATGAAAGAATGAAGGCTTGAAAAAAATTTTGATGGATCATGTTTTTCATAGTAGATAGCAAAAGATACTTGGTGAGAGACTACTGAAACCTGAAGTAGATGCAATGACCATGAAAATATTTTCTCCTTTCTAACCAAGCAGCCAACGAGAGAGCTTAATCGAAAATTTCTGTATCATGGGAGGAAGAGGGATACCTAAGAAACAGGAAGGAAGCTAGCTTGTCATGTTCCTGCTTGGGAGACCCTGCAGATCCTTACAAGAAAATCTCGTCAGTCTCACAGGCAGGATTTAAGCTTCAACAGAGAATCCTGCAGTTAATCTTCAGAGAAATAAATATACGTACACGATACAGCCATTCACTTGTTCAGGTCCGAAAGCAAAGGATAGCATTTTCATACTAGGATTCTCATCAGCTGGAACTACACCAGAACTTTAGGATTGATAACATTATGTACTGAAAGTACAATGACGTTCCCAGTAACCACAAGATTAGGACACTACTTTAATCTCAATCAGTAAATTCAGCCTCCACTTGATAATTCATCCACTGACCTGGAGAGAAAACAGCTACCTATTAAATCCTTGGCAGCTTCCCAAGCAACTACTGGCCTGGCTTATCTGTATTAGTTTATAATTGCCAAAGAGCTCACCATCTGAGATGGTGCCAGTTCTACGTTTAGAACTGGTAAGGAGGTTGCAAGCACCCTAGAGGAATTCATTAGTAGATGTTTCTATGACATATGCTTGAAAGGTGTGAAAAAGAAAACCAAAACCCAGCCAGCAGAGCACTTTAGCACTGCAGAATCTGAGCTGTAATGACAGACAGAGCTAATCCTGAAACCATTGCAAGAGCCCCCACTGACATCACGTAGGAAACAGGGCTTCCAGGGTCAATTTTCTCAACAGCCTCAAAAACATCCTGTCTTATTGACTAAGAAATTCGAACTGACATTATAAAATCTCATACATAAATCTCCACATTCATGCTTTCCCTATCGTGATTTAATTCTTAATAGCTATTATGTGAAAAAATATTCAAAAGTGATATTAAAAGGATATGCTAGTTCAGGATAATTTTCCAGAACATTTCTCTATGACTTTAAGTTGGAGAAAGCAAATTTATATAAGAAGAACTGGCACAATATTCAGTCTATAAATCCCTTGGTGTTTACTACCAACTGTTAAATCTTCCTAGGGTGGTGGTGGGGGGGGGGTTGTTGTTTTTTAATTGCAAGCCAATATTAATATCTGGGCTAATAAGAAAATAGCACTAGTGTGGATTCTGTTGTTTACCTCTGCAATGATTTTAAATAGAATGAATAAATGTTGGCTTGCTGCAAGATGAAAATACTTTCAGATATTATAGAAAGTACTGGTCGAAGAATGAGGAAAAAGAAAAACCGCAAACCTCATGTTGAAAATGACTGTGCTATACTTTTAAGTCTGTTTAATGAGCAAATTAATTTTCTTATATTGTTTGCAAAACAACTGTCCTTGAAAAAATTCACTAGAATTCAATAGTGATTTCAGCCTTTTTTTCCTTTTTTGCAATGAGGAAATAAACTATACAACATAAAGAAGAGTTCAGCACCACAGCAAAAGTATCAACTTCTTGTAGGATCTAGCTACATACTGCTTGTCAGAAGCACTGAATGTGAAAATTTAAATTTCACAATATAGACCAAAGTCAATGAAACTCAAAAGAACTAAATTAACCCAAAATACTTTTAAATTCAAATCAGATTTATAAGCATTTTGTAACTAACATAAGCTGAAGGATTTATTTTCCAAGTAATGAAGAATATACTATATCTGTAATACTAATATTATTTCTTCACTGATACTTTATTTCATGTGGCTGTAACACACTAGATAGCTAATGTTTATTTTAGATCTTTTTTTTTCTTCCTTATTCCCATCCTCTATCAGAATGACTAGCAAGCTCATTAAGACACCACAATTTACTCCCTAAGCTCTACTTGTTTGAAGTGAAAACCACCAGTACAAATAACTCAAGCAGGGAAGAAAAATACACACATTACTACAGCTCAAATCCTTACACAATTTCTAAAGTTCAAAGGAAATTTAGTTACATTAGTAAGGACTAAAGCAATAGGTAAAAAATGCCATGCTATAGCATGCTACTGCCCCAAAAGCATGTAGAGATCGTATCTTTAGGCTAAGAGAGCAAAACTTCAAAACTTTAGCTGTAAGATTTTCTGTCTCACATTCTTAACTGTTTCATCTAACACTCATAAAATCATACATTTTAGGAACAGAACAGTGTCATTACACAGTCCACCTTTCTCGTAATGTACAACACAGAATCCAGCTTAGTAGTTATTGCAACAAGGCCAATAACAAAATGGGACTAGAATACAGTATTAAAAGAGATGCCCTGTCTTCATCTTGGTTTATACAACTCTTGTGGAGATTCTACTACAGTCCTCGGTGAAGTTGTTTCAAAGTCTAACGATAACTGTAGTTATTAAAAATGTGAACCTTTCTAGATTTTATTGGCAAATTTCAATTTCTAGCCAATAGGTTTTCTCATTTTTTTCATTTCCTAGATCAAACATTTACTTTCTTAATCTGCAAATGTAGATTAGGACCAAATTACCTCTTAATCTTTCCTCCAACAAAGTCAGAAGATTGAGTTCCTTCTATTTCCCCCTACTAAATAATCTACTGAGAGTAGCTTATTTAACAGAGGACACTTATATTCAAACTTTGCACACAGATGTAAGTCATTTATTTTCAGTTGCAGTTTCTCAGGGGACATTTTCCATCAAGCTACATGAGCTGTCACTTTTCTAGTCTTCCAAGTATGAGTGACTGTATCATGGATGAGATTCTTTAAACACCTAATATCCCAGCCAATGAAGTCAATAAAAATCAGCTTGGGGATGTCAATGAGGACTGCATATAGCTTAAATGAATCTGATGCTTGGAGTTTTCATATAGCAAAAGGCAGCTCCTTCCATCAGAAATTAAATGCTTCCAACCTCTGACTGCTGGCAACAGAACAACTCTTCTTGAAAAATACTGTTACAGGCAAAACAGTGGAAATGGCCAAGACTATGTGAGCATCCAAGAAGAGGGAAAAAAAAGGCTCCTCTTGCATTCAGTACTAATGCCAGATATTTAATGACACAGTAAATCTAGGCAATTGCATTGATGGGTCATATATGGCCCATTATGGCCTGGTTACCAAACAGATAGAAATGGATGAGACAAAGAGCAAGCAACTGGGTTGGCCTTTGAAGTAACAATCTATCCCAGAACTATTATAAAGTAAATGCTTACCATAGACTGTGTAAAACTGAGGACTTCCTGAGTGGTATTACCAGAATTTACTCTGATCAGTCTTCCAAGTTTTGGGGAAGTTACAATCATAAAAGTTATAGTTCTGTTTCCTGCATTGGTCACATCATTGGTCACAGCTCTCAGATCATGTTGTGAAATAGGTTTCCTGGAACCTAAAAAATGTGAATTAAAAGTAACTCAGATTTGCAACTGTAATTTTTCATGAAGGGTCAGTTTTATATGCATAACTCAGCCACTCATCTAATTACTGTACTTCAAATTTTAATAGTGTTTAATAAGATCAGCAGTATTATTCTTTTCCTAGTTACCTTCCTAGGTACCTTTAAATAATACAATTCTTCCATAGGTTTTCATTCAAAAAAAAACATAAATATGAACTATCTTTGTTTTACAGACATGAAAAATACACAGTTCTCTACAAGAAATACAATTACTAAATAATTAGCTTCTGAAAAAAAAAAATCCCAAGTAAGGAATAAAGCACGATGAGAAGTCCTGCTCCTGCATTACATGTCTAGCAGTGAATTCAGATTCCAGTTGCAGACACCATTGCTAATTTCTTTGGTAGTCCCATTTGCTCACAGAAGGCAGGGTGATTTGGCAAGGTCTGCCTTAATCCAGTAGTTTTTAGTGAACACACATAAACCAAAATCAATTAATGTCAGGTATCTGAACTATGCTTTATCGATATGAAGAGACGATTACCATTAAAAAAACACTGAACTAAAAATAGTGAGGACATCACACATACAAACAATGGCCTGAACTGAAACGACATATTCCCTAGACAGATGGAGACTGAGGGGTAATAAATTCCTTTTAATACATAACACTGCACTATCTAGTACATTCTGGCTTAAAGACTGTAGAGAGCTTTCTGGATTTTAGCCCAACCAAGACAGTTTTTGACATGGCTGTAACAAAAACAAAGACATACTTATTGCTAGCTGTTGTGTAAGCTACACCCAGCAATGACAGGGCTGCAAAATATCAGGATTTTATCTGCCTTCTTCTTGATGTAATCTCTCCTCACAGTATACACTCAGCAACTAAACCTGATGTTTACTATGATGCATTTGGAAGAGCAACAGATTCCTGTAAGTTTCAAACAGAAATAATTCTAGGAGTTCCCCATCAGTCCCATTTCCGCCTCTCTTGTATATTGGGTTTTTGAGTACCAAGCTTTATAGGTATCAATATATAATTTCAGACACTAGCCATATGTATCTTTGAAATATGAATTAGCAACCCATCTCCACTAAAGCATAATCTTTACAGAGAAGTAACACAAAATGTGTTCCTGCTATAATATTCAGCAGAAAAAAATACAGCAAGCAAACTGATGAATGGGAAGCAATTTTGCAAGCATTTGGTAACCTTAGGATTCTGCCTGTTTACACGTGGTTGTGCCCTGGCTCAAATCACATCTACTTTGAAACAGAGTTGATGTAACAAAATGAAATCCTCTTGCTCTGTCTCTTTTCTCCTTTTCATCTTCCCATGCCTCTCTGTATCCATAGTCCTTAAAAAAGCAAATCAGTCCCTCAGGTCTAGGATTCTCTTGCACAGTAACTAATTCAAGACATGCCCCTCCTCTTCCTCTCTCTACTTTTCCTTTCCCTTTTCTGTGTGCCAAGGTGGTGAAGAAGCATGACCTTGTGTTGTGCACACAGCAGATGTGTTCAGGAATGTAGAACAGAGAGCAACAGTTAATCAGACCACATGTTATCTGCACAACACAGCTATTTCTCAACAACCTCATACTTATGCAAATCAGGGTCCAGTGTCCTAAGAGATTAAGACAGAGTGACTCTCAAAAACAGTTATGCTGTAGTGATGGATGGTACCACTTCAATTTTTCATGATAATGATATCACGCATCACATTTACAACACTGCCATCGCAGTACAGGGCAGAGGGTGGAGGGGACATGTACCTCAGTGCCATAAAGCCCTGGCTTGTTCCTCATAGACCTGATCTCACTCAAGAGCCAGGACTTCGCTGAAGCAAAGGCTGAAATATAGTTTAGCACTGCATCTCATCCTTTCCTGTGAAATGGGATCCTCCCTCAGACAACCCCCTCCTTTCCCCATATTTCTCCTGGGACCTGAAAGCCTTTTCCAGCACCTGCAGCAGCTCTGCTCTGGTTCAACACCTTAACAGAAAGGGCAACATTTCACTAGCCAACACACTGGGTAAAGGGAAGGGAAGTGAGAACAAATCCTGATCCCAAGCATGGGAGCACAGACATCACACAAGCAAAACCACACAAATTCTGGGAAGAGAGAAAGAGGAGAAAGACGTACTGCAAGGATGGGTGGTGCAGAGCACAGCAGCACTAAGCTATGCAGGCGAAATACAAAAGCATAACACCATTATCAGTATCTAATAACTCTGGTATCCGTAATAATTTTGTTTTCTTTTCTTACTGCCTACAAAATTGGGAAAGGACTCTGGCATAAGCATTCTTCCTATCACTGCTACACAGCTATGGATTATCTCATCTACTGCCTGGCTCAGACAGCTCAGCTTCTGAGCAACTACAACCCTTCTTCTCAAACAGCAACTCAGCTCATTCTTTCTTTGAGCAATTGCTTCCTTGAAAAGAGCAAATCTTCATATTTCAGTTACATAGCACATGTAGGAAAAACTTATATATCTATCAATTTAGTGAGCATACCAAATAAAATAAGCTTCTGACAGACAGAGAAAATCCATAAATTGCAAAAACAAATCTGGTATATTCAACAGGAAAGAGGACAGCAGTACATGTGCTTATAAAATTTCAGAAGAATATGCTTGAGAAAATAGTTTACACCCAGTCATGAAGACATGGCAAATTCTTCACAATGTATTCTTCCCTGGAGAGAAAATCTTTCAAGTTGTCTCAAAATTAACATTTCCTGCAGTGCTATAAAATATAACGGGACACTGGCTATTGTTTATGTGTGGGTGAGCAGCTGGCACCACCACTGTTTGAACAGTCATTCCAAGATGATCAAGTATCAGCATTCGCTCACTGAAACCTGTACAGCTCGAGAATATCTTTAAAAATTGGTAAAACCAAAAGAGGTAAAAAAGGTAGCAAAGTTGTCATTAAAAAAGTATTACTAACTCAAAGTAAGTGAGAATTCAGCAAAAGCTGTATGCCTAGATGAATATGGCTTGCAGTGCTGGAAAAAAAATATTATATTTTCCAACCTGGAGAACTGACAGAAACTCTGAGACTTTTCTTCTATGAAAGTATCAGGCATATTTTCCTTACAACTATCTTTGGCTTAAGATAGAATTCCTATAAACCTCTGTGCCTGAGGCACCCTTACACACCAAAATCACAGACAGATTAATAAGCCTTGTAAGTGGATTTATCTGAATCCCATTTATATCGACTGAATTAGAAGATCATGCTGCTACAATCCCATTTTTTGTTGCCTATGTTTAAGTGGCTTTCATTGCAAGCCTTTATTTATATAGCTTATATACAGGAAGTTTAAGAAACTGAAGTACTTCTTTTCTGTTTAGGATTAATAAATCAAGGCACAGATTAATAGTTAAGAGCTTTCCCAGTGTTGAACTTCTCTCTGGCTATATGCACCATATTCAGAGAAAAAAAAAAGGAAAGAAAGTAGTACAAACAACATCTACATGAGAAGTCTGATGGAAGACATTGCTGATAGAAGACTAATCTTTATTTCTGTTTTAATCCCGTACTTAATGTTAGATCACTAACTCAGTGAGGGATTACTCTTGCCAATGCAAAGCAATAAGCAGTTCTGGTTAGACTCTCTTAACTCATTAGTTCCTGCAGGAGTAGGATTTCATTAAAAAAATACGAAGCTGCTGACCCAGCTATTTCCAAATGCACAAATATGAACCAAGGCTGTTCAGTCTGGTTCATCGGTGAGTCCCAGCTGCTCTCCATAACTCCGCTCAAATAAGAAAGCGAACATGCGTTCTAGTTAGCTTGAGTGTGCTATTCAGAGCCCCATGGACTTGGGCTTCACTCTGCTTCTGCTAGGCAAACTCACAACCAGCTGAGAGAGGCTGAATATTCTAACCAGCACTTTGCATCTTTATTTCTACAAATGCAATATTGAACTTTTAAACAAATTTGAACAGGAAATTTTCAGTGCTTAGGCAAACAGTGTTACTGCACGCTGCACTACATATTTCACTGCCTATTTCCATCACTGACAGCACAAACACATATCAAAAAATCAAAGCCCACACAACAGTAAGAACATTTGAGACATGACTGATCTTTTAAAAATCAGACAGATGGGCGTTTCCATGTACAGTTATCTATAGTTTAGTCAGCTATATAACAAATAACTGTATACATGGTAGCTTATGAAACTACTTCCAAGTGCACAAAATCAAGATAATCTGTTAAAACCAAACCTGGAAAGACGCCGAGTCCTTTGTTGACTTCCAGGCTAACTATTAGAGTCTGAGCTGTGATGCTAAAAATTTGTCGAGGTGCAAAGTTCAAACCATCTGTAACCTGAAAGCTGAAGCCTCCAGACATTGCTCCTGTAGAAAACAAAACATTAAATTTCTTTTATTTTCCCATTTTTCATCTAAAACACACAAACATACACTGCGTACATTTTGCTTTTGACCATAGTGAAAAAACCCAGTCATCCTGAAGTCATTTTTTGATCAGTATTTCTGCATCTTAATCAAAAATTAAATAAAATCATAATGCAGAGAACACCATCCCATGCACATGGCTTTTGCTTAAACTGAAGGGCAAATATTCCATGGATGTAAATCAGCAGACTGCCCCTTCCCTTCTTCTTTCACTGAACCCAGTGGAGCTGAAACCAGTTTAAACATGGGGAGAAACTGGCCCCAAGTTTTCTCCTCCCTTTATACCTTAGGAGGGACCTGAGCACTTAAATGGTCAAATTTTGGCAGAGATGTAATTTTGGTAGAAAAACAGGTAGAACAGCCTTTCATTTGGTTTAGATTTAACCTGGGAGCTGATTCACTCTGTTTCCTTTTCCTCTGCTTTCCCTTCAGCTTTGCTGAAGAGGATATGTTGTCACAGCTCAAACTATTTCAGGGGTTATGTGCACTCATAATAAATGCCCATTTTCTTCTTTAATCTTAGTACCTATATGTAGTCTGGCATAAGCAATAGTAAAATATTTCCAGGAAATTAAGTGAATTCCCGTAAAAATATATTTCTCGGAACTGACTTTTTAAGATGCACAGTGCTTTAAACAGAGGGTCCTCAAACTATTTAGGTAGAAAAAGAGAACGAAAATTTACAATATTAACTGCTGCCAGGAGTCACTCTTGCTCTTCTGTTTGCTTTGCCACACGAACATATATCCTAAAGGTTGCCATGTACTTTTATGTGAAGATCAGCACTCCTTGCCTAACCATAAATTAATATACCAGAAGAATCAATGTTGGTTCTGAGACTGGTTAAAAACTCCCCTAGGGAAGTTAACTACACTTAACTGTTCCCCTAGGGAATCATAGTTAACAAATCACCTATGGCAAGCACAGAAGCAGCCCTGGAATATCAAATCTTTTTTTTTAAAAAAAAAGCTTTTATTTTCTCTTGATAAAAACACACAAGTGGTTGCACATTTAAAAGGACAATGAGGAGTTTAGGATTTGCCTTAGGTTGGGAGGAGAATGCTTACTTTGCTTTACTTGCTTTCTTGACTAATGAAGAGCAGCTTTCTGACTGAAATAATCAGAAATTTGTCATCGACAGAATCAGGAACAGAACTAAACCCTCAAGTGCTACTTGGGTGAAGCATGTATTACTGTAGCATAATTAATTTTAAAGGGGTAACTAATTGGAAGTAATAAAAAGGACACCAGGAAGAGGGTTGCGAGAACTGCACTGCAAGACATTTGAGGCTTAAGGAGAGCTGACAGTTCAGTTCAGCAGGGTTTAAGAGCAGACTCTCTCCTGCCAAAGTGGGCAGGCAGTACCCTGAAGTGCAAGCAAGGGTGGAAGAAGGGAAGCAATTTCCACACTGAGAGAAAAGGAAAGGTATGTTCTGTTTCTGCATTTAAGCTTGTGACAGAACATGCAGGGATTATTGAGGACAAAACTTCAGGGGAAAACCTAAGAAAAAAGAAGCAGATTTGCAACTCAGCACTGAATAAAAGCAACAACTTGCAATTCACAACATCAAACAAAGATGAAGAAAAAGGTTTTACAGAGATTAATATCAGAGGCATGAAAGCAAAAATATGGTACTACTTTCTTTTGCAATACAAAACAACCTGAAGACGAACATTACAATGTAGAGATGCAGAAGACTTTTGACAGCTGGAACCATCAGTGCTATCAGGAGTAGCCAGTGGACAGAAGAGCAATCTCAGCCCCCAAAACGCTTTTGCTTTGGAAAGGTTTAGAGTGAGCAGGAAGAGCAGAAACCAGACTATGGAGGGCAGGAAATTGGGTATTTCTCAGGAGTAGCCAAAGAAGTTAGTATACACTAAAAGACTCAAGGTAAGGACCAGAACAACAGTTGAAGGGGAAAGAAGAGTAATGATAGCAACCAGGTAAGGAAAGGCCCCAGGACAAGGCTGGGGGCAAGAAGATGAGTACACTTCCAGCAATAATCATGAAGGAGGAAAGAAAATCCCAGACTGAGAAAGAAGAAAAAATGAAATAGCAGGAGTCCTTTATGAAACACTGGCCATGATGGTGAGTGGATGGCAGAGACAGAGCAGCTGCAGGAGCAAGCACATGACTGGAGTAGTTTTACATTTCAGTTTTACTGTACAGCCCACACTCCTGCTCACTGAAAAATGAAATTTGCTATTTCTTTTACTTCTTTTAATCTATCTAGATTCATTCCCTAAAGCTGCAGGTGTGCATTTACCCCTTCTGAAACACAGTGGATTCAGTTCCTCAAATTAAGACTACCATCTTCCTTCTACCGTTCCGTCACGACAGGGGCTTTACATGTCAAAATCTCCCTTGGAACAACAGCTTAAACAGCTTGACTCACTTTTGCCATGTTCTTGACCTCCTATTTGAATAGAATACCTAGAGCTCACCAACAGCTATTACACTGTTTGCAAAGCAACTTCAGCAACACATATACACTCTGCAAAATATTGCCTTTGAAGTCAGAGCTTTTCAACCTGCACCAACATTCATGAAGTCACAGCACAGATCTGAAATGACTGCTAAACCCAAGAGCACTAATTTTCCCTTCATCAGGGCTGGTGGGAGAGCACTGTACCCCTCTCAAATTCTTATCCAAAACACAGCTGGCTTATTTCTGTTTTAGCTCCTCTTTTCTTCTCCTTTCAGCTAAGGTAATATTAAAACAGAGCTGGAGCAGAAGAAAAGCAGCTGAATTCCTTTGTAGCCTGAAGGGAAGGTTGACATCACCCACAGGAACCATTATTTCATTGCCCAGAGCTCCTCAGGAACATGACTATACTCTGTCAGCTACCTGGGAGCCTGTTAATCCATGAAGAGCTCTGCAGGATGGAAAAGCTCCGGAAGATACTCGGTAACAATGATCAAAAAACTCAATTTCATATCTCATGTCTACATTTGTTCCTGCAAGCCATGGACTTACGTTCAGAAGGACATTGCCACTAACGGAACAACTAGTATTTCTTCCCCAGAATAGAGGAGGTTCTTGGTGGGCACATATTTAAATAGTTATAGGACTCTTTCCTGTTTAGTTTGTAAGAACATGTATCACACAAACAGTGGTCTGAGACTTTTGTGACATTACAAGGACATCCTCAAAAGATTACAAACACAAACAAACTGAACAGGACCAGTATTCTGGTAACAGAGGTTGTATTTTTGGAACCACATACCACTGTGTACAAATACCAGCTGCCCATCTATTATATGAGCCTGAGTAAAATTAAGGATGCTGTTGTTTGGAGAAGACTTCAGAGCCAAGTGCCCATTGCTAGGCAGAGTAAGGGTGTATATCAGTTCAGATGGTGAGGAGTCCTTGTCTTCTGCACAGAGGTCGTCAACAGTTATTTCTGTGACTGAACCCACCCAGACCTAGGAAAATAACAGAAAATAAAAACAGGGGAAAAAAAGCACGAAGAAAAAGAAAGAATACAGATTCTTACTGTATGTCACTATAAGACATTTCCTTACTGTCCATCCAAATTTGTGATCCTGGATGGCAATGGTTAATGTTGGCAAATGATTTTCAAAAACAAGACAATGAAATAACACTAGCAAACACATTCAGTATCAGTTTGGATTTTAGATAGCAGCAGTACAAGTGCTCTGTTTGTCAGGCTCTATCCAAATTCTTAAAAACACAGCAAAACTGTATTTTGATAACTGAGTCAAGGAACTCCTTTCCAACACATACATATGAACACTAGTGTCACGTACTTCACAGTGGGTAGGACATTCAACATACTCAACTTTCATTACAGGAAAAGGAAAAAGAAAAACAGCCTGAGGACAACAAAATCTTTAATATAAATGAAACACTTCTTGTAGCTGAAGTATTTTCTTTTTACCGTATGCACTAAAGGCCCTTTCTTGTACACTGAAAAATTCCCAGAGGTGTTCCTTCCAGTGGGAGATGAGGGCACCAACACCTCCAACAGCTGTTTGGCACTTTGCATGCTTCAAGTCAAAATAAATAACTAGTATTAGGAAGATGGTGTAAAACCTGTTACTTAATTCTAGAAAATACACTTGCATTTTTTTAGCTAAAGTACACACTGCAAGATCTTTCTTTTGAGCAGAGAGGACTGCTATCTGAGCATCATTCATAACTCTCTGCTTAATTTCTGGTTTGGAAACAGTAAGCAACAGCCTGCTTTACTCCTCATCTTTGCAGTATTTACTTAGAATTACTGACTAAGCACTAAGACTAACAAAAAACAATACGTATTTCCCTGAAAATGAAATAAAGTCCCTAAACATTCAATACACCAATGTCAATTCATTTCATGCAGTTTATTTCATTGTGTATAATCTTTAAAGCCTGAGTCTTTAAAACCTTGGCTTGAGCTTCAAAACACTCACTCTATTGTCCTTTCCTGTCTTCCTAGGGCCTTAGTACACTTTTAGTAAGTATCTGGTAGTAATATCACACCAAAAGGTTAAAGAGTGTACATGATCCTTGACAAAGGATGTTTTACATCTGCCAAAAATAAGCTTCAATAATCACAATTTTTCCCTAAGTATTAATGTTACTGTTTAATGAAAATTATCAATGCAATACTGACTTTTTTAAAAGTCACTGGGATTTTTGCCATGGCATTTCAATAGAAGCAGAATTTCAGCCTCCATTGTATCACAAAATCTTTGCCATGGTAAACAAGACACTGTAATGAAATTATACGTGTTTTCCAACTAAGAAAACAGGTCTGAAAAAAAAAGTTGAGATGTTTTCTATCACAGAAATGTAACACATCTTGCAAACATGAAATAGCCATTTTCTTCTTGAAATATTTATTTCTCTATAATGTAATTACTAGAGAAGTTTGATAGAAGATGTTACCTAGGAAAACACAGGTTGGTAACTAACAGCAAAGGTGGACTTCTCTAATGACCAGAGTCACTAGCTGAGAGCATTAGTGTCACTGGTTTGGTGTTCTGAGACCATCCGAACTCATGTCACTAACACTTGCTTCAGACTATTCTACACAGAAAATACAAGGTCACATATAGAGTACAGAAAAACATAAGAAAGGACTATGCAAATATGTTACCACATAAGACTCTGGCTAAACTTCCATAAGTTTTTAAAAAATTTTCTCTTACTAGAAGAAAAATTGAGTTTTTTGACTGTAAAATCAGTGTTTATTTCTATTGTACCAGGACATTAATACTTTTTTTTTTTTTTTTTTTTTTAAGTACTGTACATGCTGAGGTCCTCTGTGACCTGTAACACGATCCTCGAAGAATGAAAGGAGATACACGAGCTGAAAAGGGCTGTAGGGAAGCGGGCACTCAGAATACCACAAATACTGTTCAAGCAGTTTATTTTCCACATCTAGGACCAAGTCCTCCTTGAAGGACACCATGAAAACTGTAAGCTCCATCTCTAGGATGCAGTATTACATTGATTTTGCATTTGCCTAACACTTTTGGCATGGTCCACAGAAAGGTTTGCGACCCTGCCTGCAGGGAAATAATCCATTCTGGTCTGCTTACAGCATTCAGCTTACCTGTCTCTCTCCTTTTATGTTACATATCCTACTACATACTCTATATATCCAACCATTTTAATAAGTGAATGATTTAAAGGAAAAAAAAATCAGTCTTTGAATTTTGTTTTGGAAAAAAAATCTAATTATAAGAAAACACAGCCCTCTTGTGGCAACAAAAGGATACAATCATTTCAGATCAGCATTAACAGATAAACATATTTATGTAATAGATAAATGGAGCAAGTAAGGCCTCAGCACCAACTCTTTATAAATCAGATTTCTCTCTCCATGCACCCCAAAGAAACCCTCACTATAAAACATGCCAAAATTATAAGAAATAAACCCTAAAATGCTGTATAAATGCACTTACTAAATGCATTTACCCTTCAAGCACTCATTTTCTAATGGAAATACTTTGACTTGAACACAAGGACTCCTAGCACATGTTAAAGAAACTCTCGGTACAGTAAAACTTTCTATACCTCATGTATTACATTAAGTAAATTCTTCAGCATGTTATAAAAGCTCAGTCAAAAAAGGAAATAAAAGAAACTTCAATTACTTTCATTTCCTTGAAAAAAAACAGAAATAAGCCCCCAAATACTCAGCTGGCTGTCCTCTTAAAACTCTCCCCATAGTGCTCATAACCTTGTAAATACAATGGACACTGTGGATTGAAGAAGGGATGTTACAGATGCCCCAGAAGTGAGCGTTTTTTTTTTTTTTTTCTCTAAAAAACACAATAAAATCCAAGGCATAAAATTGAAGCATTTCCTTTTTTAAAATAAGGTGTTTTGAACAAGACATCCTGTAGATGCCTCAGTTTTTACAATACTGGTCCCTGATTTTACACTTTTGTATACTTCGTATGCTTCTGACCTTTCAAAAGACATTGCCTAAAAGGGTAATACTCAGCTTTCACTACTGGCCTTATCCTTGAGGAGGACAAACTGCTCGGCTAGAACACAGGGATCAGCAAGTCTCATCCTACATGGGAATGCTCAGTTCATCTCAGTATCTAGTAGGACTAAGAAAAATCCATTTTCTCCAACCTATTAGGGATGTGTAAGGTTGCTCTGAAGAAGGATCATCTTGAGGTATGCCTCTCAGTAGATAACTTGACTATACATATACTATATATACATATACACACACACACGCACACTATTTAACTTGACTGCCAGCTTTGTTTCTGTATGCACATGAATCCCACTTATGCGTATATTTTACTACCCATTCATTACAAAAATAAAACCTATTTCTCAGCAACAGCTATGCATGACCAGGAATACCACAGCAAATGCAACACCCTGGTTCTGGGTAGGTAAACTGTGTGCCTAGTGGAGGGGACCAGCCATCCTAGGTGAAGCCACGTTCTCCTTGTTCTCGGGAAGCCTGGACTTAACAGCCATTCTGGAGAAATCGGTGTGCACTGCACAGCCTCGGCTCTGTGAACAGACTGTAATTCAAAGGCAGTAACACACCAGAAGGGAGACAAAAAAATCTGACTGGACGTATATCCCTCTCATCTGCTGCTAGATAACCATTGCTGCCTGCAGTGCTAGTGTCTGTGGAGTACCCCCGTAATTACTTTCAGCAGGAGAGGTTTTACTCCGTAACCCCGACTGCCTGCAAAGAGAGTCTGCCCTTCCATCAGCAGTCTCTGCACGGGGTAGAGATCTAACAGCTACAGCGTCCTGCTTTGTGGATATCTGCAGATTATCACAGGATGCCTGCCATTACTGTAAAGTTGCACACTACTGTCATTATCAGTGTTAAAAAATCTGTCTTTTCTCATGCGAAAAGCCTATATGCACAACACAAGCCTATGACCGTCTCTACAGCAATACATTCTCTCTATGCAAAATGCTACTAAACATACAAAACTCGCTGCATGTTTTAGGTGCCACCAATTTGTAAACTGCACCATGCAGCACTGGAGATGATGATCATGCAGCCTCTCAATATCCTGATTATCTTCTTTTGGATCTATTCCTAAATGTCTTCTCTGTCTTGATGCCTCACAGTTGGTTTACTGCAACCACAGGTTCATCAGGTGACCTGCACCATTTCATTCTGCTTTTCACAGTCATGCAGTTGGTTTTACCCATCAGATCTCAGAGTGAAAGCCTCTTCAGGTGGGGACTGCCTTTCCACGTTATAGGGGGTCCATTATCCAGACTAAACTGGTTCTGATTATTGTGTCTACTAGAACACAAATAATAATCATCTAAAAACAAAAGAAATCTGAAATCGCACTGAAGTGGAAGGAGTAATACCACATGAAGAGAGGTGAGAAGAAACTAAGTCTGACTTTTTTCAATATTGGAAGATTAAAAGCCAGCTGTGGTTATTAAGAGAAAAAAGCAGAATCAGTTAACAATCTTTAAAATTTCTTTAGGAATTTGGAGGGGAGGGAAATTTGACTAAAGTTAGCATGTCCTCTTTTAGCTCACCAAGTCACAGAATAATAGCTTCTGTATTTGGCCGTCCACCACACCACAAGCCCAATCTCAGTCCAAAAGACTTTATACGTATCTTAACAGCAAACTCACTCAGCCCTCTAGATAAACTTACAGTCTGCTTTCCATTACAACAACAGAAAATATTCTTTATAAAGGCTAGAACATGCCAGAATGCCCCCTTTTACTAACAATAATTTATTTAAATGTCAGGACCACCTTCTAGTATACTAAGTATCTCAGCAGATATGCACTTAATATTCATTAATGAAGGTATACTAAATAACACCAAGTTAAAAATCAAGATTTTAAGATGATGATGACCATACCTGAAGAATTTTGTTAACTTTTATAACAGGAGCTTCATCATTTACTGCAATAACAGTTACAAATACAGTTTGCGGCAAACTTTGTTTCCAAAGTTCTGTGTTATTTACTATCACAGTAAAATTATCTGTCAGTTCCTCACTGTCATCATGAACATAGTAGATTAATTCTTGTTCAACCTGAAAAATACAATGACCTAAATATAGTAAGTGACATTCAAAAAAAAAAGATATTCATATCTAGTAGATTTCTTGCCTCAACTTTTTATGACCTTTAAGAATGTATTTACATTCATCTCTGATCTGTCCCTCTATCTCTATTCTGTTTCCAGAGCAGCAAATTCTACAGCTCATCTGTCCATTTCTCTCCTCAAAATTTTTTTATCTTAAATTGTTTTCTTGTTGCAAACCTAGGCACTCCCCCCCTCACCGTGAAGGGAAAATGAAAAATCCAATCCCACTATATTTACCACAATATTTCTTAGAAACTCTAAACTGAAAATGGTGAGTATTAGTGGATGGTGAGTGAACATACAATCTAAAAACAAAGTTTGTTTCTACTCCTTGTTCAGTTCATACATTTCATCCAGCTGGACCTTTTGAAGATATACCCACAGCCTATCTTTCTTAGATTTCCACAGTACCTAGCATAACAACTCTTCCTGAATGTATGTGGCCCATCAGTCTACTGTGATTACAGTACACTATTTCATGTGACCAGTGGTGCACAAGGAAGCATGGCTGGCCGTAACAACCAACCACCCTGTCTGGTCCTCTTGAATGACCAGATGGCAACTGCTGCATGATCTCTGGTACAAAGTCAAAGCTAAGCATCTTACCACCTCCCACCACAACCTCACACTGCAGACAAAAACTAGCAAACAATACAAACAAAAGAACTACTCATGACTGTAGTAAAGTGGATCTAAATACCTTACCTGTTTCCTGGTAAATTTGGTTAACTTTACTCCAGGAACGTGAGTGTTTTCAATATATCCATGCTTTGGTTGCTCAACTAAAATAAATTCAGAGCTGAGTCCTGCAAAGTGCCTACTAGAAATTTTTAGACAGTCTTCCACCAGGGCTTTCGAACCTCCTTCCAGTATTGTAAAGTTCTGTACTTCCAAAGGAATCACTCCAGGAATGATGTCTACAGAGATTCCTATTCCACTCACTGTTCGGACACCATTGGTCACATCCAAAGAAAAATGATCATTTAGTTGGTCAGAAACTGTCTGCACATACTGAATGTTCCCCTCATCAACATCTTGCTGTGTGAACATCAAAACTGGTTTTAGGTCCGAACCAACATAGTTTTCTGATGAAAACTTCCGAATGTATCCATGTACTGGAAGTTCTCTCACTGTGAACACAATCTCAGATGGAGAACTGTTTTCATGAACAACCTTAAATTTAAAAACATACCACAAAATTATTTAACATACCACAAAATTATTTAAACAGGAGCAGGAGAAAGTCTTTAAATCTTTTCTGAATTTTTCCACTTTTAACCCTAAGACTGTCTGCCTAATTAACTGGCATTCCTTGTTTCAGTCACACAGAATGTCTGCAAATTCCTCATACAATATAGTTCTTTAAGTAGACATGCGTTAAATAATATGACATGGGAGTGTTTTGTAACTGCAAACATGTTTTGTAAGTTCTGAAAAGCAACACGCTGTGGAATTAACTAGTAGCCTAGGATCTCCAGACCAGCTCCTAAAGCAAGCATTTCATAGTCTGCGACGTGCTGCAGAAGCCCCCTTGTGGTGGTTATTGTAAAGCTAGACACAAAAAACACATAGGAAAACGTCAATCAAAGAGATACAACCTAACGTTTGTGACTTTTGATGGTTATGATGTTTGATGTTTTTAAAATTTTGGATCCAATCCTCAAATAACGTTAATTGGGGTGGCTAGCTCCAAACTGAATGAAATGTAATCCTTTCTTCCTTGGTGTTTCCCACCAGCTCAACTAACAACAAATACACACAACTGTCTGACTAAAACAAATATACAAATCTTCTCCAAATCTTAGCTTTCTTAAGAACCAGTTCAAGCCTTTGGTCTGTCTCTCTCTCTTTAACACCGCTAGCAATGGAAGCTTGCTACTATCAGTCTCTCTCCAGAATTAAGCATCTAGCATGCAGACAAGTTAGTTGGGGGAGCGAGGGGGGAAGAGTTAGAAAAGACAGAGAAGACAGTCTGGTCGAACTGCGAGATTAAAGAATCCACAATGACCGAGAAAGCACAGGGAAGAAAAGGCTACAAGATCATAGGGAAACAGACAACATTGTTAACCTACTTGCAGTTTTCCCTTACTGATTTTAATTGATTTTCCTTCTTCAACTAAGAGACTGTTATTGTTAACAATCCTTGGTGGCCAGTGATGACTTTCCAAATATATGCGAACATGCACTTCAGCATCCAGATGGACATCTTTAGCATGGACTGTGAAGTTAAATGTGTCAGCAAGGTTGTTGCTGTCATCATGCCTATAGGTCACAAATCCCTCTATCAGGTCAAGTTGAGTAAAGGAATCCATCAATAGGTCATTTACATATATTCTTCCATATTTTGGGAAAGAGAATATCTCATATGTAATCTCATTATCACTTCTAATGTCTTGGTTTGTAACAATACTTAGGTTAGCAGTTGTAATAGTTTCCTCTTTTCCTTTTTGAACCAACAAGCCAGTATTATTTGCCAGCCTAACATAGGGATCTGCAGCACTAACTTCTAGAAGTGAAGATGTATAGTGCTTGCCATCTGTCACAAAGAGCACAAAACGCCCAAAATCGGCACCACGGTGTATAAACAGGACTTGCTTTTGTTCCAGGTCCTCCTGTTTGAATTGATAGAGTTTGTGAAAGGTATCATTTGTTAGCACTACATCTCCATTGGAAATACCACGTCTAGTATACAACAACTGTCCATCATCAAAATCAGAATCAGGATCATGATAGCAGAGATCTGCCAAAGTTAATAATCGCTGCCCATTTTTCACTATGTCAAATACCTTATCAACTACACGTACTGGTTTCTCATCATTCTTCAGCTGGACAGAAATATTGAAGCTAATTTCTACTGACAAAGCTCCTACTTTTGGATCAGAGTTCATCCACTCTCCTGATTCTTCACTGGAAGCTCTTACAAGAAATTCATCGAACACCGTCTCAGAGTCGTCATGCACATACATAAGGCGCTTATCAATGATATCTTTGTTAGTGAAAGTGGTGAGATTATCGCTAATCTCAAATGAACCTGAAAAATTAATGAGTTTTAATTTCCCATGCTTAGGAAACTTTATAACTTTGTATTGGAAAGTTTTATTATCCAGTGTTTGTACAAACAATTTTGTGCTTGTTATGACTTCTCCTTCACCTTCAATAACAGTCAAGCCACTGTTAGTCAAAATAATGCTTTCGAAATCTGATTTGATGTTGACTTTGAATTCATAGAAATTTGATTCTAGATATTTTGTAGAAATGATGAATCTAAATATATCCTGAGTGTCTTCATGATGCCTACCGATTAATTCATATGCCACTTTTTGATCAGTAATGTCTTTCTGGCTAAAGGCTAAATCTTTTTTTAAAGGCTGGTCATTAAGTAGTATTTGTCCTTTCTTTGGTAGGGACAGCAATTTAAAATGAAGCTCATCTTCAGGTATTTCTAGATCCACAAGCACAGCATAAAGATTATCTGTATTTAAGTATTTCTTTTTTGATTTTTCAATTTCTAGAGGAGTATGTTTCAATAAACTGTACCTTAACCATTTCACTTCGATTGGAAACACATACTCTTCACTGATTTTGCTTCCTATGCTAACCTTGAATTTAAATTCTTCAGTAACATTTTCCAGCTGAATTTCTCTAAAAGTGCTACAGTATCTCACACGGCTGCGCTGAACAGAGCGTTGAGAAAAAGAGCTGACTTGCTTCCATTTCCCTCTTGAATGCTGCCTTTGGACCTGCCCAAACCGGGGTGTCTCTGTGATCTCATACCGTATCTCCAGCTCTTGTAAGATGGCATTTGTTTCAACTGTCAAATGCCTAGGTGTGATCAGAGCTGTAACACCTTGCAGTAGTTTTATTCCGGAGTTGTTGACAACTTTGTAATCCAAAGGAACTGCCATGACACGTAATACAGCAGTATTGCTCACTTTCTCACCATCGCTTGCCCTCAGAGCAATCCTTGAATTCTTGATACCTGTGTGGACAAAGAAAACATTGCCTTTTCTTAAGTCCTCATTAGAAAAAGTAGTAATAGCTTTTCCAGGGTGCTCCAAATGTTCTAAAAATCCTGCACCCGCATTCAGATTTCCAAGCACTGAAAGACTGAGATTCACAGAATCTGTGTCCTTATCTAAAACTTTTATTAGATCACCAGTCAAACGCTTCTTTGAATTCTCCAGCAGAAGAAGTAAGTTTCCCTCAGGAAGTATGATCTCAGGAGCATCATTTACTGGAGTGACAGTAATGCTAAACACATGCTGCTCATTTCCTTGCAAATAAGAAGGCACAACCTTTTTACTGCTGGTAGAAATGGAGAAAGTAAAATAATCATAAGTGTTCTCAGAGCCATCATGGATATAAAGAATCTTTCCTTGCCATAGGTCCTGCATGGTAAACATATTCGCCTCCCGGACTGGTTCAACACCCAATTTCAAGTCCCCATGACTTGGTGGTTCCTTTATTTCAAAAAGAATTTGTGACTGATGAATCCCTAATTTCTGAAAGTCTAAGCTGACTTTAATATGTTTAGATTCAAGTGAAGCTTGTCCACCCTCCAGCACAGTCAAGTTATTTAGAACTAAAAGGTGACTTTTATCTTCCTTGTCCAGGGAGAGGGAGCTTTCAGAGGAGATGACAGATGTTGGAGCTGCTTTCACAGTAGGACTCCTTACAGCTGTCCTTAAAGAAGGATTTGTATTAAAAGGGTTCTCCATTTCACATCCAGCTGAAATGTCCTTTGTAACCAGAACATTCTTCAACGATTTCTTTTCTGAATTGGCTTTCAGGTCTCTTAAGCAACCTTTGAAGGACCCTCCTCTGGCATACTTCCCAGACACTGAGGTTAGTTCTAACTTAACCACTTCTGATCGTGTGCTGTCATCTACACCACCTACAAAGAGAGGCCCCTTCAGAAGTGGCAGCTTGCCATGGGAAGGCAATGATGTTTTCATAGTTTCTTCATCCAGCGTCAGCTGCACATATTCTGCAGTGAATTTCAGCTCAATGTAGTGCCAATGACTATCATTGACTGACTTTTGTGAGCAAAGTTGTGTTCTACTTCTATGGTTTCCAATAGAGGTCTTAATTAATCCATCTTCTATTTCCATTGCAATGAAATCTCCTGCTTGTCCGGGATGGTAAAGCAGTAGGCCACGTGGAGCTGAAGTTTGTAGTGTATACTCCAAGACTCCCTCTTTATCAATGCTCCACAATGGGAAAGAAATATAAGATCTAGAACTGAAGAAACTGATGGGTTCATCTTCGCCTGCAAAGAACTCATCACTGCATCCCACTGAAACTTCACGGACATTTTTAAAGCCAGGAGAAGGTCTCAAGGACATCATAATGTGTAGCTGATTAAATGTCACATCATTAATACATCCTCGGAAACCAGGCAGTGCTCCATCAAGGTAAGGAACATCAAGTTTACTAACGCCACCTATGTAGAATCCATGATCAATATTTAGTTCATGCAGAGTTCCAGGCATTTTTGCACTAGTTCTGTCATATTTATCAATTACCAGTGTGACATTATCATGTTCATGATGTAGTTCAACCAGGTGCCAAGCTAAATCATTCAGCTGAGAACTTTGCTGAGAATGCAGTACTTGTTCCCCGACTCCAAAGTTAATTCTCAACTGTAAGAGACAGAATTTTAACTATCAAAATCCAAAGCTGTATTTTTGATAATCACAGATTAATATATAATCTATTAATTTTCCTCAATTTTCCTATTAATCATATATAACTTACCAAATACCTTTTTAAATAAAATCATGTTAAAATTTTGTATAGGTTTACTTGCTATCACAAATTTGACTTGTTTAGTTGCAAAGCAGGAATGGACTGTTCTCTGGTTCTGCTAGGACCAACAATTTCTAAGAATCCAAGTGACAATTATGTTGTAAGAACAACTTATCTTGAAAGCTATTACTTGGTTCCAAACAGTTTCCAAGACGTGAACATCATCAAATCTGAAATTTACTCCTTATGAAGCATGAAGCTCACACTTTAAATGGAGTGATCTTGATGTTAAAACTCTCTTGAGATCTAATAGGCCTCTAGAGGCCAACTTTAATAACTATCATTATAAGAAACACATACCAAGTACTGAAACTATCAATTAGATTACTTGAATTTTCCATTTTCTTCTAAACAAACACTGACAATTATTAGAGACAACAGCTTAAAAAAACCCACTAAACAATACAGGCTACACATGCCTTTTTTTGTTATAAAATATACCTGTAAATATCCAGAGCATAGCTCTATCAAACAATAATCCTTCTTCCCAGCTGCAAGGAAAAGCAATCCATTTGGCTTGCTTGTTCGAAATTGGAACTGTAAGGATGTTCGAGAGGATGCTTCTGCCACATTCAACTCCACAAAACTATCACCATAAAATGATACTGAAATGAAAAAAGGAAAGCAAGCAGGAGGGTTAGACACACACACAAAAAAAATCATTTATAGTTAAATAAATACAAAAAATACATACACTATTTCCATTATTTGCTATAAATCGATTTTATATATATATATATGAGAGAGAGATCTCAGATATCTAGTGTAGTTTATATCAGAAACAAAGACCAAATCTTTCCTTCACACTGAAATTCTCCAGGCTGAGCAACTGGGTCTAATGGCCATACCACTTTGGAAAAAAGTAAATAGCTCAATGATTTATTTCCAATAGTTCCCATAAGGAATCCTAGAACAAGGCAAGAATATTTAATACTTTCCTTCTAATACTTTCCCAGTTTCCAACTATTCTTCATGTCATGTGTTTTCCTGAGCTTGATTATTTTATGACTGCTGTAAGTTTTCTCTCTGAAATAAAAGTTTTCTCTCTGAAATAACCTGCCAAGGCTCTCTTTGGACAAATGCATACACCTTCATCTGTGACGTCCTCTGATAAGAAGACCCACATGTCTTATTGTGGGTGCACATGGCTTACTGCGTGGAAAAGCACATTCTTTCATATGTTCTTCTCCATCTCTTTTCCAGGCTGAAGAGTCCTAGCATTGCAATCTCTGACAAGCCCTGCTGCTCCATTTTTGGAAAAGTTTTTCCATTTCTACCACAACCTTTTCGAGATGAAGGCATCAGAACAGTACACATGGTCAAATCATGCACACAGACAGTGGCACAGTGATGCTGTTTTGTTCCCTTTTCCTTTCCTAGTAATTTCTATTTTTTCATTTGCTTTCTTGACTGCTGTGAAGCACCGAGCTGATACTCTTCTGGAAGTTTCTATCGTGACCAACCTTCCTCCCCAGTGGTAATGGACAGCTTACTGTTTATCATTTTATATGTGTAGTCTTGATTGGTCTTCTACATCTCTTGAAATCTATCCGCTGTTAATGTCATGTATGGCCTTTTGTTGCCCAGTCACTCTGTCCTGTATAGGCCTCCTGCAATTCTTCACACACTGCTCCTCTCTTTACTACCTTGAAGAGCAATAATATCAGCAAACTTTCTCATCTGACCATTCATCCACTCACTTTACAGTCTCATTTATCACTATGCTGAACAGCAGAGAGTGCAGAACTCTGCTGATAATTTCCCTCCTTTGCAAAAAATCAGCCATTTACCCCTACTCTCCTCTTCCTATTTTTTAGCCTACTATTTATCCATAGAAAGACCTACAGTCTTACGCAATGGCTGCTCAAAAGCCTTTGATGAGAAACATTATCCAAAGTCTTTTAGAAATCTAAATAGACCATATCTACATTTCCCAATCCCATCAGAAAAACTCCAAGAGATCTGCAAGGCAGAACCTCCCCTTGCAGAAATCTCCCCAAGGAGATCCTATTTATCCCCGTGTCTTTTATCCTTTGTTACAGTATCTATTAATTCACCTGGCTCAGATGTCAGGCATACAGTCCTCTGGTCATCCACATCTCCTCTACAATCATTTTTTTAAGCACTGGCCTAACATTTGTCACCCTCCAGGCTTCAGGCACTCTGGAAGTTTTAAGTGCAAGGTCAGACAAAACCCTTAGCAAGTAAGCTATTTCATCCACAAATTTTCTCAGGACTCTTGCTGATTACTACCGGTCCTTGCAATTTGTCAGCAATCATTTTGTCTCCACCTCCCCTAGTTATTTCAATTTCAATCAAATTACCAAGTCCGCTCTCATTCCCTCTCCTACCCCCCAGCCTTCCCCCAAAAAAAGGAATTTCACTTTGGGAATCGTCTCTCTTGCAGCAGTCACCCATTCATTTAGCTTGTCTGCAGCAGCAATGCCCTTTCCGAATGCTTCTTTTATACTGGTAACTTAATCAATTATCTTCACAGATCCTCTGCAGGATTTTTGTTCCTGATATATTTAAGAGGGATTTAGTATTAACTTTGATTCCTTCAGCTAGATGATCCTCGATCCCTTTTTTTTCTGGCCGATTTTCACATTAAATCTGCTAGAGCTTGTGTCTTCAGCTTTGTTTGGACACAACTTTGCCGTTTTGGGGGATGTTTTGTTATTTCTCACAACAATCTTTCTGTTTACTGGCTTCTTTTTGCCAAGGCTCCCAGGATGGCATCCTTTAAGGATGCCACCAGTTAAAAATTTAATTTGGATCTTTTAGCTTCATTTTTAGCCAATTTTCTCACTTTAACAGAGTTCTCAAGTGAATTCTTTAATTCAACTCTTCTTGTCTTTATACTGACTGTTCCTCTGCTGAATCTAACATACTCTGGTGACTCTTCAATTCAGAGTCTCAACATCCAAGTACCAAGTCAAGGGCTTCACTTCCTCCTGGGGCTTCTTTGTTAATCAGCTGTTTCATTAAACTATCACTAATAGTATCTAAAAATTTGCTTTAGTGTACTTAAGAAATTCTAGGTGGCTTTCTCAGGAATAAGATTGCTGCAAACCCCACAGCCAAAAGCTAGGTAAAAATGTGTTACATTAAGTACTCAGAGAAACAGAGAAAAGATTTTTAGATTACTGAGGTACATGTATTTCCTGCAAAGGAAGAACCACCACTGTATACAGAAGAATTATTTCCAAGCTGAACAGAAATGAACTCTTCTCCATTGCTTTACTTCCACCAAAAAAAAAAAAAAAAAAAAAAACTTTCCTCAAAAAGCTCTCATATACCTTACAGGTCTTCCATAAAAGCCACACAGCAAGAGAACAAATGCTGTTTGCTTGGGGGGGTTGTTTTATAAGGGCATATTTTTACTGTTCAGGTAATAAAGAGAATAAGACCTCCATTTTAAAGTATTGAAATAAAAGAACTAGAGAATAAAATCAATATAAATGAGGACTATAATTAATTGGTGAGCAAAGAAATAGGCTAAATTTTTGTTATTTTTATATTAAGATAAATTTATATTATTACAGCTGCCAGCAATGTCACTGTTTATCTCATACAGCTGGATAATAATTGATTGTCCCTAGCCTGTTGCGCTTTGGATCTAATAGGTGAGAAAGAAGCTCTGACCTCCATCCTAGAGGATCAGGAATGGAGACAGTAATTGTCTTCCTGAAAGTTACAGGAAGCATAACCTAGCCTTCTGAAATAATCTAT
Organism: Rhea pennata; assembly: GCF_028389875.1. Taxonomy (NCBI): domain Eukaryota; kingdom Metazoa; phylum Chordata; class Aves; order Rheiformes; family Rheidae; genus Rhea; species Rhea pennata. The sequence goes on along the minus strand of NC_084702.1, from coordinate 63,337,113 downwards.
CTTAATCACAGGATTTCTCCTTTTCTTTTAGCCGTTGTAGCAACATAAGGGCAGCAATATAAGGTTATAGGCACAAGAAGGTTCGACCTAGTGAAGATAGACCCTTCCTCTCACTGTCATAAGGTTCTGGAAGCAGTTATGTTGGTATTGCTACTTGACATCCTAGCAGTCATTTGGAATCAGAAAGAATGAGATTTCCTCAGAAGTTAACAAATAAAATCCAAAACTTTCACAGGCCTTAATATCAGAATTTTCATTACGATCCCTCTAACAGAGCCCATAAATTTCTGTGGGTAATTTCTGCATCAAAACTAATGATTGCTGGTGGATCTTGAAAATAACTTTTAAAAACATCACATTTTTATTAGACTCAAGAATTGGTGGGGGGGGAGGGGAAGATGCTGGATTTTTTGGAAAGCCATTGAGCAAAAATCTAATCTTATCTGCAGATTACTAGGTGTTATTTAGAAAAACAAAAAATTAAGTTGCAGAGAGTTAAAATATATTTTGCAGTGTGCCACTGGGAAACAGTTTGATGCTTATAGTGAATACTAATTTCTTGGAAAAGAGAAAAGAAACATACGTTCAAGCTTTTGCCTTTCACAAAATACTTCAGAGACAGAATCCACCACTGAAGGTGGGGCAGGAAACCCAACATCAGCCTAGGCACTGATCCAGCACTAAATCAGATCTTCAGCCAAGACCACCTAATGTGCCTTGGCGCAATTTCTGTTTGGGCACCCACCGAATTAACCAGCATGTTATTACAGTAAAGGAATCCAATTCCTCTAGAGTAGACTGCTTTAGAATGATTTCTGGTTGAAATCACTTTAGGGGTGACCTCAGAATTCCTCTGGTGTAACAGCATTTGAAAAGGGGACATCATGCTCTGACCAGCTGATGTGAATCATACCATTAAGGAATATAAGTGGAGTTCAACCACCAATATCAGCCGAGAAGCTCCCTTGCTATTTTAACACGTGAATTCAGCACATCTGCTAAGAAGCAATTCTTTTGGATTGCCTGGCAGATAATCTATTCTAGAGCATGGCACTAAATCTCACAAAAGACATGTGGAAGGAGCTGAGAACATGAGTTAGCGCTAGGACAACTAGAAAGTAAGAACTTCCCTGCATGGACATGAACAGATAGACACACAAAACCTAGAGGCACAACCACTTGGGATGCCAATTTAAAGATCTGTCCAACTTGAATTACTGGCTGGTTTGTGATTCACATCTCTCTCTTTCTCCTCCCTTTGAGCTCACCCCTATGCTGATTAGAAATTCCAAGTTGGGGCTCTACGTTTCCATTAGAACAGATCATGTTTAAATGTAAAGTTTCAGTTTTGAGAATTTTGTTTCAAGCAATTTTACTGAATATTGATGACCAGCTTTGTGCATTACATCTTTGTTAAAAGCAATCACAAGAAGCCAGGCCAGACACAGCAAAAGTCCTCAGAATCACAAAGCAAAGGATTCTCCAGTCGATCCTCTAACAACAACATTGGACTGGCATTTTATCCCTTCATTCAAATATCCCAGTCCACCTTTAGCTCTATGAAAAGGAAAACTTTCAGACTCTGTTTCCTAAGGCTTTCTATGAAAATACTTAAGCATGTTACATTAAAATTTACCCATCCTACTATACATTCCTATAGGGAGATTTATATACATAGCAATTAAAGATGGAATAATGGAATACTTAATTAAAATCTAGACGTCATAAATGAATATCTGACTATTTTAGCTGTAAGGCAACCCAGCAATTCTTGCTCTTGAGACTACAGATCTAATTGTACATACTAGGTTTATTTGCTAGCAAAGTTCATATATAACTTAACAGTTCATGATCAGCATTTGTTCTCTATTATTAAAAATATAACTAAATTCAACAGATACACTTCAAATAATCTTTTTCTTGCTTTCTCTACCCAAAATACAAAGCGATAAAAGCCTTGTTTGCTCTCTAGTTCCAAAACTAACAATCCCAGAAATTTATCCATAAGAAACCAAACTCAGACTCACTGCACAGTTATCAGAAGCTGGGCACCCCCATCAAGAAAAATCAAAGCTGAAGTTTTGACTGAAAGGGTAGATCTGTTTCCATTTTCACCAGTATTTCTCACTTCAGACTAGATTGAGTGTCTTCTTGGCAACACACAGAGACTGTAAGGAGCATATCTTGGAATCACAATTCCATGCTCACTTCTAAGTAATTTAATGCAGACTTCATGTCTGCTCAAGTCCTGTTGGTCTCTACTCTGGGCAGGAAACAGCCAAAGCTCTGTACATCTCAAACCTTCCTTAGATCTCTTTTTAGAAAGCCATATGGAAAAAGCTTTCCCCACTGTGCCTGGACCTGTAACCCAGAAAGGCCTTTAAATTCATACCAGGTGAAAGACAAAACAAGACAAAATTGTAGTAGATCACTTCCCTGGCCCTAGTATCCACCTTTTAATATGAAAAACTTGAAATACAACATTTAATCTTCAGACAGAAAACGGGAAAAACACTCCCATCCACAAAAACTAAGACTTAGTTCCCATCTAGCAGAGCATTTGACCAATGTTTTTGTCTTCAAATTGCTCAGCAGCTATCAGTGTCAGGCCCCTTGGAAGATAACAATGTTATAACAAAGTTCTGGCCATAATTGTATAATGCAAGTAAAAATGTAAGTAATAGAGTATATTAAAAAATGTTGAATTTTTCTGATGTAGACAAAAAACATGTTGATAACCAAGACACTGATTTTCTGTTTTCAACATTATGTGGCAGAATTAGGCCACAGAGTAATTATTGCTCAGATAAATTATTCCCATGTAGCCTGGTAACTTTCTGCACAGTCTGAAAATAACTTATACAGAGTTTTGTTTTTTTTAAAAAAAAAAAAAGTCAGCAATCTATTACACTATGTCGTCATTAAAGATAAAATCAAAAGAGCAAAGGATTTAGTCTAACATAGCTTGAGTATTTTTTCTCAGGATCCTCTCCAAACTTCAGAATAACCATCCCAGCATACGCTGTTGTCTTATTTGCCAATAATAGATGTCCACTGTGAAGACAGGAGGAATCAGTTCTTTGCAATGGGAACTCCTCAGATTAAACCCACGGTCCTTGCAGCAGCCTCAGTAATATTTTGTATCAGTGAGGTTTACAGATTGGCTGTAAAGCACGATTAAAAACAAGATGAAAAAAAAATGCTTTTCACCAGTTTTGAACCTACTGTCTTATCACCTACTGTGTGGTGTGCTGCACTAGGCCTTAAGAAGTTCAGACATGAAGGAGGCCCTTATCATAGAATCATAGAATCAGTAAGGTTGGAAGGGACCTCTGGAGATCATCTAGTCCAACCTGCCTGCTCAGCAGGGTCACCTAGAGCATGTTAGACAGGGTTGCATCCAGGCAGGCCTTGAAGATCTCCAGAGAAGGAGAATCCACCACCTCTCTGGGCAACCTGGGCCAGTGCTCTGTCACTCTCACAGGGAAGAAATTCCCCCTCACGTTCAGGCGGAACTGCCTGTGCTTCAGTTTCTGCCCATTGCCTCTTGTCCTGTCACACGGGACAACTGAGAAGAGTTTGTCCCCGTCCCCTTGACACCCTCCCTTCAGGTACTTGTACACATTGATAAGATCCCCCCTCAGTCTTCTCTTCCCCAGGCTGAAGAGGCCCAGCTCTCGCAGCCGTTCCTCATAGGGCAGGTGCTCCAGCCCTCTGATCATCTCTGTAGCCCTATGCTGGACTCTCTCCAGTAGCTCCGTGTCTCTCTTGGACTGGGGAGCCCAGAACTGGACACAGTACTCAAGATGAGGCCTCATCAGGGTTGAGTAGAGGGGCAGGATCACCTCCCTTGACCTGCTGGCAACACTCTTCCCAATGCACCCCAGGACACCATTGGCCTTCTTGAACACACGGGCACATTGCTGGCTCATGGTCAATTTGTCATCCACCAGCACTCCCAGGTCTTTCTCTGCAGAGCTGCTCTCCAGAAGGTCAGCCCCCAGCTTGTACTGGTGTCTAGGGTTATTTCTGCCTAGGTGCAGGACTCTGCACTTGCCCTTGTTGAACCTCAGGAGGTTCCTCGCCGCCCAGCTCTCCAGCCTGTCCTGGTCTCTCTGTATGGCAGCACAGCCCTCTGGTGTGTCAGCCACTCCTCCCAGCTTGGTATCATCGGCAAACTTGCTGAGGAGGCACTCCATCCCCCCATCCAGGTCATTGATGAAGAAGTTGAACAGGATGGGTTATTCTGTCAGATGTTTTACGCACACCTCTCCCAGGATATCCTAATTGTGAAACATCCCTTAAAAAAATAAAGTCGCATATCCTCTGTGAGAAAAGTGTGAATTCAAATGGAGGTTCAGTCCAAACAGCACACTCTGGCAAAGCGCAACAAATACGAATGATACCAGCTGAGACTAGTGAGGCACTGGTTTTGATGCCTGCATTATGGCTATGACATCTACCTTTGCTGGTTAGACTAAAAAGTTTCCCATTGTCCAGCTGAGATTTGGGCCTTAGAGATTTGTCACTTGCAGCTCATTCATGAAAACATAAAAGGAAAAGGAAACAACCAGACCAGACAGCTCACATTAGTATCTATCCTCCAGAATGACAGTGTTTGCCCAGATGTTTGTTGACAAAGTGAGCGCTTTTTCTGACTCTCTACTCTTGTAGTTGTTTAAGGAGCAGCTATAGCTAAGAGCGCACCCCATTTCTCCCCATGGTTGGTGAGAAAGGTGTGACCTCTCCTTTTGGAGGGCAGATCTCATGACATTCCCCATGCCTGTGGGGCACCATTAAGTGCCTTCATGCACCAGATGCAAGGCAAACAGTAAGAGATGGCTTTAGTCCCAAAGAGCTTGTGCTGTAACTAAGATGAAATAATTGGGGGCAAAAAATGCAAAGGAGCCAGAGAACAGGAGAGTGGATGGTAGCAGCAACCATTCTACAGAGCATGAGCAAAGGCCTTAAAGCTTTTTTTTTTTTTTTGTACTGAACTGCAAAATTATAACAACAGAGGTGATAAATATCATATATAACGAGCTGCAGGCTGAATTGCCAGCTGTACCACACGCAGGTCCCAGCTTTGTTCTCATAAGCTATAGGAAAAACAGTATGCAACCTCCAACATAAAATGTAATAGTAAGATTCTATCTTGAGATAGGATTTGAGTGATAGAAGTAAGTATTCAGAGCCTATTAATACTAAATATAAATAAAGTTGTTGTGGCATTAATAACTTTTAGACGCCTTATTTATTCTGATTGCATAGCACAAGTGGAGCCTGATTAGAAAGGGTGAGAACTTTAGTGAAAAAGAGAACCTAATTCCAAGTACCTAACATAAGAAGCTTTGAAAGCTCTCAGAGAAAAAGGTCAGAAGGAGGGATTAAACAATACATTTGCAATTATCACACATGCTCACATTCTGTACTACAGACACATGCTTAAAGACAGCCCACAGAAACAAACCAACACTCCCCTGCCGATTCAGGGCTGTACCCACTTCTCTAAGTGTTTCCAGATAACAGAGCAGGGCACCCAGCTCCCACAGCTCCACCTCCTGCATCCCTGATACAGAGGGACGCCAGGCCTCTCCCAAGTGCATTCCACAACATGGTCTGCAAATACCGCTCCTGCTCCCAGTCTGCAGCTTTAGCACTCTTTTTTTTGTACTGAGGTATTCCCTTCTTTCAACTTCAAGCTGCCAGTAGTATGACTGAAGCCATACTTGTGACTACAGGAGAATCTTAGAATATACATAAAACGCTCTAGAGAAACAAATGTTGGGCTCTAAAAGTATTATATGATTACTAGTCCTTTAAAAGTGACTAATTTATATCAAAACCCCTGAACTGGTGCAAAAAAATGTTATAAAGATGGACCTCAGGATAAAAGAATTTGTTACAGGAGGTTTTCCTACAGAAAAAAAATTCTTTTATGCAAGAATATATTCTTCTAGTCATATTCTTATATGACTGACATTTTGTTGAAACTTTTGGAAAGGTTTATATACAGTTTATAATATATCAGTGATAGAAATCATAGTTTTTCTAAATCTTAAAGAAAAGGTAGAAAGAATTACCATTACAATACAATTGCCTGTTGGGGGTACCACTGGAAATGCCTCTTCCCAGATCGCAGACCCAGATCCCAGATCACACTTTTAAAACTCCACTCTCCAAAACCAAGTGCAGACACTACATAAAAGAGGAGTTTTGTCATCTAGGCTTTGCTACAGGGAAAAAGAGCAGAAACAATGCAGCAGAATAACAGAGGGGAAACAGAACCCAAAATAAGACAGTTCATAATGAAAAAAAATACCACTTTCATATTAGAACTTTCCTGTCCTCCATGCTGGTAGCAGATGACATTGACAGCATGTAGGGGGCACAGGAAGAATGGAGGTGGAAAACAGGGTTGCCAGATTTGCCCATAACACTCTTTAAGGCTAACATAACCTTTATTCAAAAGTGAATTTTCTGGGTTAATCCATTCTTTGTAAGATTTACGTAATTTTATGGGTAAATCAAACATTAAGTGAATTTGCAAGCATTTAACTCTCACTTAAAATGTAGAGAGCCCGGAATAGCCTTTGAAGAAGGACAGGAGGATCTTTGAGGAAGATCCTGTTGAATCTACAAATGCTTTACACACAACAGTTCCAGAGAAAAGATAGTCCTATGGTTAAAAACTTGAACATCAAATGAATAAAGACAACATTCATTTCTGGTTCTATCAAAGAAACTTACTGAAGAGTTGGGAAAGTTCATTTTCCACCTAAATTTCTATTCACTGCCTATAAAAAGCTGCTAATGCTTTTTTTTCCCCCTTCTCCTTCCAGCCTGTCAGTGGTTTTGCATTTCCCCGTAAGATTTTGGGAGCAGGATCCCTCTGTCTCTGGGCATGACTACAGGTGTAGCAGCAGCTGAGGACGATGCCAGAGCTGACTTTTAACAACCGGCCCGGCGGGGATGCCAGTCCGCACGGGAGGGCAGAGCTCAGCGCGCAGGTAACTGGGCCAGAGCGGGCCGGGCAGCAGCACCCAGGCGGCCTCAGGCGCTCGAGCTGCGCTGCTGGCTCTGCTACCTTGCGCTCCGGCGATGCACCCTCCGGCTCCGGCTTTGCCCCGCGCTGCCTGTGACAGAGGAGATGATATTGCAACACGAAAGCAAAAGGTGCCTTCTCCACTCTGGTTTTCAAGCTAGCCCACGTGGGCCTACCGTCACTGCTGGCAAAACCAACGCCAAGACCCTTCGATCGTGACGCTTACAACACGACTGCGTTCCTAGAGCAATCCTGGGGGCGGTCGGCTCTCTGCTGCGTGGCAGCTGCGAGCTATTTCCGTGAGCAGTTGCGAAGATCCCCCCGCGCTGCACGGGGGCTTCCTGCACGGTGCGACCCCGCGGCAGGGCGCAGCGCCCCGCGCGGGCACCGCGCCTCCGGGGCGCGCAGAAGAGCGGCGCAGCTCGCGCGGCTGCGACAGTGTTTGCTGAAATTCATTAAACTCCCGGTGCAGCTTTTGTGAGCTTCTGAAGAGCCGAGAATTATTTTTAAAAGCTAAAATTCAACGTCAGGAGTTAGTTCCCAACTAGCCTTTCAATCCAGGGAAAACACCGCGCGCAGCAGCGCCCGACGGGCTGCCCCGCGCTTCCAGGGCAGGGAGCGCAGCAGCCGCCCGCAGCCGCGCGGGGCTGCGACGCCGGCGCCGGGGCGCAGCGGCCCGGCACGGCCCGGCCCGGCCCGGCCCGGCGCAGCGCGGCCCGCGGGCAGCCCTACCTGCGGGCGCCGGCGGGCTGGCGGCGAGCAGCAGCAGCAGCAGGAGGAGGGCGGCGCGGAGGCCGCCGGCCATGCCGCGGCCCGAGCGGGCACCGCCGGCGGCGGCCTCCCGGCGGCGGCGGCTCTGGGCGCCCGTCCCCCCGCCCGCCCCTGGCGCCGCGCCGCGCCGGAAGCGCGGGAGCGCGGCCGCAGCGCGGCCCTGGGCCCGTGCGCAGCGCGCTTCTGGGTGTAGCGTCCTCAGGGCGGTGACTTTTCCTCCGTGCGAGGCAGGAGCTGCCCGGTTGTAGTCTACGTCTGTGGTCTCCCACCCTCCTGCTGGGCATCTCCTGTGAATCGCGCGGCCGCGTCTGCTCAGGGACCGCCTGGCGCTGCGGGAAGGCTGCTCGGAGGCCCCCAGACCCGCCCTTCTGCGGGCTGAAGGAGCCCTGGTCCCTCGGCCTCTCCTCGCAGGGCAGGTGCTGCGGCCCTGGGCACCCCGGTGCCCTCTGCCGGACCCGCTCCGGTTTGGGAGAGCGGGTCTTGTGCTGGGGAGCCCCAAACCAGAGGACACAGTGTCCTGGTGTGGCCTCAGCAGTGCCGCGTCGAGCGGGACACCCACTTCCCTCCCTCTCCTGGCTGCGCCCCCGCTCACGCAGCCCGGGACGCTGCTGGCCTTTGCGGCTGCCGGGGTCCCCGGCTGGCTCCTGGGCAGCTTGCGGCCCCCCGGGGCACTTCCAGAGCTGCTCTGGCAGCCCCTGCCCGCGGGGATGTGTGTAACGGACGTGAGACAGGTAATAAACCTGGCACGTGACAAGGCCATTTTAAAGTTTCTGTAAAGATTAGAAGGAAGTTTAAGAATTCTAGATAGACTATAACTCTGCAAATGCTATCGTAATTTATAATTGTAATATGAAAAGTTTTTCTTACCAGCTTTCTTACCGAAGTTTTTCTTTGTGCTAGATACAGTAGGTAAATATTTGTATTTGCCCCATTTTACAGAATAAAATGGGCGTATTTTACCTATGTGACAGATAGGTAAAATATGAGCAGCACTAAGTGAGATGATTATGGCCTGTATAGAGTCTAAATCAGACAGCAAAAGTTGTGCATTTCAAACTTCATCGGTGGTGTTGTGTGTTTGAAAGCACAAGGTTTCTGTTTTAAAAATCCTTTGAAGAGCACAGTTGAACTACTTGCATATAAGACACTTACCATAATTAATTCAAATATTCAGACATACCCTCAAAGTTGCATACATCATCTGTGCCAGGAACAGCCCTGCAGTCATAAAATGTTTTCTGATACTATCAGAATATCAGGCAGGATGCATTTTAATGTGTCTCAACAGGTCAGTTGTTTTTTTTAACTTGTTACTCCCCTTACACATGGAACTGGAATTTGTGAACTGAAATTGGACACTAAATAAGCAGAATAAGTAACCTAGATAATATTCCAAAACTGCAGAAAGAAGAAAACTTGCAATGGAATGAATCTCTTTTCTGGGTCAGCCGTCTGGTTCTTCTCTTCCTTTGAGGTTTATAGTCATCATTTAGTCTGGATTTTCCTTAGCAGCTTTTGGCAGGCTTTACATTTTTAGAATAGTATACATGGATATGGGAGGGAGAAGGGAGACCATGTCCATAGGGAAATCATAAGGAGTGATCTTCACCCAGGTATCTTCTATATCACACTTTTATTAAAGATATCAAAGGCAGAGGCCTAATGAACTTCATTCTCTTCAGACTGGCACTCTAAGAAGATTTGTGAAACCCTGGAGAAGGAACACGGAAAAGCATCAAGAAAATCCAAGATGTGAACAGAAAAGATAAAAAAGATTTAACCTGGCATAATGATCCACAGTGTGACTGAGGCTAGAAAAGCAGATGTATGTGGCAGGGAAACTGTGCTGCTGAGAGCAACCTTGGGAAAAATTTTGCCTTTGTACTGTCCTTATGTTGCACAGATTTGACTTAAGTTGTCTCTACTTAGGAGTATCTGGCTTCTCTAACTCTGCGCAGGGAAGGTTGTCATGAGAGTCTCTGGATATACCTCAAAAGGGACAGACCCACTTACACTATAGGCCTTGAGAAGTAATACTCAAAATTACATTAGAAAAAGGTCATACTGAGCAATACATTTGCATGAAAGGAAAAACTTGGGTAAATGGGAGTATTCCATAATACAGAAATATCTGGGGGCTGATTGCACAGATATCAGTGGGAGATCAGGAAAGAAGGCAAAGGGAGCGTAGGAGCCATGGTATTGCATGCAAGGCAAGTCAGGCCACATGCAGGGTGCTGTGCAAGCTGGGGCACTCCCATATTGGACGGGATCACCAGATGGACACCCGAGTTGAGAGGAGAGGAAAACAAATGAGCAATGTGCTTGGAGGTGTAAAACAGGGCAGTTCTTTGTAAAAAAGATTCTTTCTTCTTCCTGATGAAGTCTCCTTGTGTGCATCTGACAGTCTATCTGTCTATTAATTAAAGAAGAATGCATGACATTACTGAGCATGTAATACACTACACATCAGTCTCTTTTTACTGGGTTTTGTTGAAAAAAAAGGTTTCTCTGACAAGAAACATGTTTCATTTGGTACCAGAAACCACTTTGGAGATTAATTTCTATGTCAATTTTCAACCAACAAGAGTCTTTGCAAATTGCTGCTGCAGCCAGGAATTAGAGTTCCTGTAGGCTTTCATCCAAGTTTAAACCCCCTAAATCTCCACATCTTGTGAAACAACTTACATCAGATTTCTTTGGCTTGAGTTAAATTATGCTTAAATCTGCTGCAGTGGATATGAAACAAACATTCAGATAGTTCTAATGGGAAGAACTTAATGCTGTCTGGAAGTAGTCAGGAGACATCCTGTGCTGATCACCTGTGCAGAAAAACAGCCTTCAGACAAAGCAAAACCTAACATTTATTTCATTAAAATGGCATTTTTCTTGCAGTCTTAATTTTGATTAGATACTGTATCAGATGGCAGATATTCAGCTTGAATTTTCTGAGTGGAGTGGCAGACTAGTTGGCCAAGGCTTCTTAACATCTCAGATACAAATAAGAATTTATTGATATACACTCTATAGCCTTCATTAAAAAAAAAAAAATGCAGTGGTACATGCTGATCCCCAAAGCGCCTGGCCAAAATGACACTAGAGGGAGTCCTGAGGCTGCAAGAAAACCTTTTTCCTGTAGCAGCTTCCTAAGTAAATGGTGCCTTATAAATGAAAAAGTTTTGGAAGTACAGCTTTTGGGAAAAATGAATGAGCCATTCAATTCAAGTAGAACCAAGTAATACTGAAGATCTAAATTCCAAATTTTCTAATGCTTTGTTTAGTAATCCAAGTGAATTGAGAAAGGGCATTGTTAATAAGGCCTTCATTTTTGCAGTAAAGAGGGTATATAAAATCAGCATTCAAAATGGAGTAAAAGATTCTTTAAGCTATGGTTCTGGTATTTGAAATTAGGAGAGTCCTGTTCCGCAAAATATGCGCCCCCCCCCACCCCCATGATCCCTCACTGAAGACTTACAAGTTAGACTATGTGATCCTGACTTTTCAAGCTGGACAGCTGAATTCTTACTGAAGTCAATAGCAGCTGTCAGCACTCAGCATTTTGAAAAGTAGGATACATATTTACAGTCCAAATGGATTTTCCAAAAGGGCGTGAGTGTGTTGGAAATACTACTTACTTTGAGATGTGAGTTAATGCATGTTCCTAAGTTGTTTTAGCAATCTGGAAATTCAGTTGTGGTTATCTAAAAAATTCATGTGCACCAAGGACTGGCAGAGTTTATCCTGTGTCAGTGGGATTGGCAATACTGTTCATGCTGTAGGAGATCATACTATGCAAGCCTAAAGCTAGGCAAGGCGGTGCTCTGTGAAGGAGGAGGGTATCATTGGCATCTACTAAGGACCTGAAAAATATGTCCTTTCTTCCCATTGGTATCCCATGCCTCAAGACCCCTTAGCCTGACTCAGGTATTTACCATACAACTACTCCATGTTCCAAGACTAGACATAAGAGAATGAGTGCTCAGCTCTTGCTCCTCTCCTGGTGTTGGGTGAGCCCTATCAGAGAGCTCTGAGACTGCATTCAGGAGCAGGTCCCAAGGAAACTTAAAATCTTCCTCTTTTTCAGCCAGAGTAGCACAGTCTGAGGAACTCAATACAGGAGGCCGCAGCTGCCCCGGTGAAGAAGAGGTTTGACTGTTGGAAGAAGCAGAGAAATAATTGGTGGGATGACAGTGGTGAGTACTGGTGCCCTTTACCTGCACAGCAGAGGCGTGCCCTTGGGAAGAAGTTGCTAAGTGGTAGTCCATGCTCAGCTGCTCGTGTGGCCAGCCCAGTGGAAATCCCCAGTGGAATAAAGTGGCCAGGCAAGTGGAAAATCACAGCTAGGCGTACAGGCCAGATATTATGTTTTTTCCCTCCAGTTATCCATGGGTCAAGGGCTTAGACATTTTCCTCCTTTTTTTCTTCCTGTGGGTAATAAGACTCATTACATCAATGTTCTGCTGTGCACATTCACAGGCTGTTCAGTGACCTTCCTAATGAAGGACCTACAGTAACACCTCATGTTTGTGCCTGGGTTACCACGGCTGCTCCGTTGCTAATGAAGGCTGTTCTTTCTGCTAATGCAGTTCAGTGAAGAAGGATGTGTTATGAGGCTGCTGTAGTGTAGACTCTGCATTACTGTCTCTTAGGATAGTTAGCAAACACAGGATGCTCCACTTGTGGTCTTTCCTAGCTACAGATAAATCAAAGTACCCAAATTACTGCAATGACTGGGCACTGTAGCAGTTTTACCCCTATGATAAGGACTTGGGATGCTCTCCTCATCGTCCTGAAGATGCTTCAAGAACCTTAGTTTGTATTTTTTTTTAATTTTTGTTCATTTATGTATATGCAGTTATGTTCCTTTATCCCAGATATTTACTGATATCCATACGTGCAAGAGTCTGAATTGTAACACTGGCCTTAATAGAAACATTAATTTGCTTCAAGTTCAGTGTTACAGTTCAACATCCTGTCTTCCACAAATCCATGTGCAAGTCCCAGTCTGCTTCTTTCAAGGGAACCTATTTAAAGCTTCCACTCCAGAAGCTTCCCCAGAGATAATCTATCAGAAGTAGGAGTCTTGAACTTGAGCTTCACCCCCATCTGCCAAAGCAAAAGCCAAAAATCCAGCAAAGCAAAAACAGAAACATAACCATGGCAAAACTATGCAAGTTATCTTAGTACAAAGAGGAGACTGGAATTTAGCCTCTGTTGGTCAAAGGAGGCTGAGGAACTCTAAATAATGGTTGTGAAGAAAAGGCTTTCATAGCCCTGGCTTCAACATGCTGAAAGAGAGAAGTCGTGGCCAGGGGAAGGCTTCACTTCCACGGCAGTGGCACATGGTCTCCTTCAAGACGTCTGCAGAAATTAAGTTCTTACGTTTCAGTGAAAAATGTCATCTCATTTCACAACATGGCTGAGATAATGACTACCTGGGGATCAGAGAGTACAGCAGCACATTTTCAAATATGTGTGTAAGAATGAGGCATAAAAGTAATGAAAAGAAAAAACAGCTTTCCTACAGTTAACTTTTGAGTTTTATTTTTTCTGATGCACTTTGCTTCGCAGACTTATGTAGTTTTACTAATCCTTTATGGCTTCTGCAGTTTTTTATGCCACTACAGTTCATCACTAGCTTTGATTGTAGTTTTAGCTCCCAAGACCCCTTTGTTTAGACTCTTACTCTCTAAGAAAATTATTCATCCACACTGATCTTTTTTTCTCATTTTACTGTGCAAACAATCCGCAGTCTTCCAATAATGGTTACATATCTTTTTCCTTCAAAGTGAATCCTGGATTGGTGAAAACTGTACTTAGTGTCTTAGTTTTTATTCCAGTTAAACATCTGTTGCTTTTGCCTATGCTGCTTTGAACATCATTAGAAGTGAGTGATAGCTCTAAGGCTATCCTGCTGAAGTCATGGCTCTCATTCCTGTTGCCTGTGTTAGAAGGTACACTTGCAAATACTTTTTGTACTGCTTTGCTTTTGAGAATACTTATCAAATTGCAGCTGCAGTAAGTTCACACCATTGCTATGCAGAGAGCTGTCTTCTTGTAAATCAATACCCTCTGTTGCTAGCAGCTTTTACATCTGTCTTGGATCCCTGTCTTGCATCAATCTTATGCAGGTGCTGCTGGGCTTGCTAAATTCTTTCTAGCTCAAGCTAGCTACTTTTGGTTTTCATGATTTGACTGTTTTGCGCCTATTAAAGCACATGTATTAGAAGCAATGAGCCTCTCTGTTTTTTCTCTGTTGGCCACAGGTACAGAATCATGTTGGCTGCAGGTATATAATAACACAGGATGGAAGGGACCACCTGAATCATTAAATCCTGCTCCCAGCTACTGTAGACATTACATCATATAATAATCTCTGTTATTTGTTTATTGAGCTCTGTCTTAAAAACATTCAGATGACTTGTTCTCATCCCTGCCCCACGTCTGATTACCCCTTTGCAGAGCTGCTCCTGAACCTGGTTATTCTAACTATTTAGAAACGTCTGATTATCAGCTGAAGTTATTTACAGCCAGTATATCTCTCATTTGTGCCAACATTGCTTTTTAGCCTAAACAGTTACCAACCCCTCAGTGTTTAGCCATTTCCCTAGTGTATTTATAAATAGCAGTCTTTTTTGTCTCAGCCTTGGCTCTGAACAAGCCATGCTCATTTAGCCTTTTCTCATAAAATAGACTCTCCATACCCTGAGTGTTCCTGCCAGCCTTCTGTGCACTTCTTCTAATTTGAAACCATCTTTCTTAAACACACGTGACTAGAATTGTATGCTGCAGTTCCAATCTAGTCATAACAAGGCTTTGTCTCACACCTTCTCCTTGTACCTTCAGAAGATCTATCTCTGCATACTCCGTGGACCAGATTGTCAAATCTAGCAGCGATACATTTACCTCAGCACCTGGCAAAGGAGGGGACAACTACAACAGCCGTCACATGAAATGGCTGTCATCATCCCTCTGTGCAGGGATTCCCCTTCATGCTGTCTGATAGGGACTTCCTAAGGGTGGTTTACGCTGATAGGGATTGCCAGACTAATGCATATGCTTCCCTATATTAGATATGTGAAGCACAGCTAGGATTGCTGTTGGCCTTGTAGAATTTACCACACTTTTTAAGGTAACCCTGAGTCTGTTTAGTGCACGCTATGTTATGTACAATATTGTGACTCTTTTTTCCTTAAAATTTGGGCATCAGCATTTATTTCACACACATTTAAAACTCATATTGTTTTGTTTTTCCCATATCTAAACAAGTTACTTCAGTGCAGATTTTTCTTCAGAACCCTCTGCCGGTTCTCCTGTGTCACTTCATCATTATCATTTGTTTGCCTTGAGTAAGTCCTGGGCTTCTTTCTGGATGGTTAGTTTAAAATAACCACAGCCTAGTGGAATAGGAAAATAGATCTGATGAGATAATGAAGAAATAGTACAAATGATAAACTGAATTGAGATATGCTGAGCTAGGTTGCAGAACTGACATTATATAAAAGTGTCTCTAGGTTTTGTTTACATTAGGGGTATGTTTCTGAAATGCTTAATATAGATATGGTTAATATTGTATGTATTTTGTGTATGTTTTGCTGTGGAAGTGAATTTGTAAGAGAGAGATTTGAAGGCTGTGATGCTGGCTTGGCATTCAAGTGCTGGAGAATCTTCCATCAGGTAAGAGGACTTGGGAAAATACAGGAGGGATTCTGTGTGAAGAGGAGATAAAAAGAACATCAAAATAGGCCTATGAACCTCAGCAAAAGTGTTTTGAGCTGGACAAGGCTGAGACTTAATCCAGAAAACTTGAATTTAGTAGGCATAGAAACATGGAGATGTGGGAGGTCTTGTCATTTCATGTGACAGCTATTGTAGTTGTGTCCTCCTTTGCCAGGTTCTGAGGTAAATGTATCTCCACTAGATTTGACAATCTGGTCCATGGAGTAACACAGAGATAGATCTTCTGAAGGTACAAGGAGAAGGTATGAGACGATCACTGGTAAAAGCTAATTTCTAACAGCTATAATTTTGACATACTAGAGGGACAAGTCATTAAATAGCTTCAGTTTTAGTCACTCTGTGGCTAACTTGTAATTCACTGTAGTTTAATTTCTCCTAGCCAGGACAGTTACTAGAGCAAGATTGTTTTAATTTTTAACCCATTAATTTTCTTAAGACGGATGGGATCAGTTTTAAGAGATATCTTTTAATGCTTCTGGAATAAGTTTGACTCATCCTGTCTGGCAGATCCCTCAGTGTTCTAATACAGCTGATGTGAACTCTTGGTTTTGGTGTGTGGTATTTCAGCCCTGACATTACACTTTGGAAGCAGCCTGCTTATTGTATCCTGTTCCACTGTTCAGACCAACTGAATTTGAGCCAGTTCACTTTGAGATATTGCTACCAAGGAATGTTTTAGTGGTTTGGTGGCCCCCGGGAGCTGGGAGAAAGTCATATTCTGAAACTGATACAAACTAGGATTTTGGACAAGCACAAATTTTCCCATCTGTAAAATGGCAGCAATGATACTTACTCCATTGTATGAGGTATCTTGACTACTCTAGGTGAAGACTATGAAATACCGGACTTTTATCCTTTCCCCTTCCTTGTTTGTTACCAGGCAATAAACCTAATAATTCCTCACCCTTTAACAGCACACATGATCCCACATCACACTACATGGCTGCTCAACCACCCCTTCAAATATGGGCTGTGTCTGCTCCAGTTTTGCTGTCACTCTGTACAATTTGGCAGTTGTATGTGGTCACATGCCATTCCTGTGTATCTTTTTTAGACTGATCAGTGATGAAAGATTGCCTGCTTGCTGTTATATAGTTAGGAGAATTTGGTGCAAAAAGCTAATGATGGCAACAAGATCAACTGAAAGACATGAACCGTGTCTCACCTGACAATTGCTGTAGCCAGGTCACTCACTTGTGTTCCTGAAGGACTGCTTCTAACAAAAGAAATACAGGTTCAGATCCTGATCGATCACAGATGGTTGTAGGGCGCATCTGCAATATATTTTATTGCAAAATAAGTGTCAAGATAATATGAGAAATAATTTCTCGATTACCAGTTGTCTCATATCTGCATAGTCCTACTGTTCTTTTGCTGGTCCTTTGGGGTTCTGTTAGGTTGGGAATTGCTTTTCTCTTCAATAATTTAAGAATGATATCTTTCATATAAGCAGATTCTCCCTCTACACTCCCATTGTAGCCAACCCAGCATCAGCTCTCTCAGCATTGGTAAAACCTGGGAACTTGTTCTAGACCAGGTCTCTAAGCTTGCAGTGACGCTCTAAGCACTAGGCATGGGACTGCCATCCAGAGCAGGCTGCCAGTATCACTTCCTGAACTGTATGCATGCTGCTGTGGCTGATTTGAAGATATGTGCCTCCCGAAGCAGTTCCGTAAGTAGAAAATTCTTCACAGAAGCACTACTGGATCCGAAAGCAAGCAGAGATGAATTGTTTCAAAACGGAGAGAGCCTGAATGCCAATATTTGGTCTGCCTTTTGTAAGGAACGACGAGGGTCAAAAATATTTGGGGGAATGGATATGAGAATAAGGAGAAAGAGATGCTGATGGAGAAAGAAAAGCAAAAGAATGTACAAGGGAGAAAGGAGCAAAATGGAAAGAGAAGGGAAAGAGTTTATTCCTGCTTATATCTGCATTCCTGTTTGCCTTGCAGGTAGTAGGTAGACATCTGTATAGGTATGGTTGGAGTATAGATATCAGAAAGAAGGATATCCAATGAGTTGGAGAAAAGGTTCACTGATTGTTTATTTTTACTGTATATCAGCATTTTCACTAAAGCTGCGGTAATCCAGAGAGTTTATACTTATTTATACTTACTTAGGCAGATCTTCAAACTCCCAGTCAATCCTGTTCTCTTTCAACACAGACTCTCTCCCCTCTTTTTTATGTTTGCAAGGACGTGAGATTTTCCCGAGGCTCTAGATTTGTGTTCTGTGTATAGAAGAACAATGCTCTTTATTTTAACAAACATACTCCAGCCATGTTTATTCTGCAAACACTTTAACTATTAAGCACAGCATGTCTGGTTTACTTTGGCTTTCTCACTCTTTTTATCCAGAAGATGAGGAAAATAGGCATGCATGGCCACTGCACTTTGCTTAGTTCTATATCCACGGGTCACTGAGTTGTGCAATTGACTTCTGGAGACACCAGAGCTTCTCCTGGCAGAGTTGCTCATGTGAGAATTGTCTGAAGTGGACATTGACCAAAACTAGAAGAAGGTTCATTTTCCCTGTATTATCCCCATTTTCTTATTAACAGTGGCAGAGGTCAGCCAAATCTAATATGATCTCTCTGAGGAGATCTCATGTCTAACTACTTGTGTGGGTGTTTCCTGAGGAACAGTCTGCCCACAAAGAGCCTGACTCTTTTCTCACTCATACTCATGTGACATCACTGAATTCAGTTGATTTACAGTGTTTGAAAATTGTTGATAAAGAGAACAGAATCAGACCCACCCAGTGATGTGCATTTTACAGGTCTGTGTAATTTTTTCCAACCCACTCCTGACTCCACTTAAGGACTATGAAATTATAAAGCATTATAAAATAAAGCATATAAAATATAATGCTTGATAGATCAAGTGAGATATTTCTGTAACTTTAAGAGTGTAGAATTTTGAAAGAAAGAATTGGTTGCTTTGCGTAAATGTGGTTTTTCATATGGAAAAAAATGGAATTAGTCATTTGATAGCTGACGTTTGAGTAGTGTTATGTTGGAGATAGTCATTTTTCCCTTAAATATGGCATGGAGACTTTTTTTAAAAAAAGGAAAAAAAGCCACAGCTTTCAGCCATGTGATCCAATGAAAATAATTAGAAGTAGGAAATGAGCTACCTATGGATCTTAGAGGTCCAGATCTCTTTGACTTCAGAAGTGCTGAAGTGCTTTGCACATCAGAATCTATCCATTGTAAAAATACTCTTATCCGCTTGGTTTTGTTCACGGTAGTAGTTTTAATCCTCCACGTGATAGTCAAACAGGGATTTTGCCAGTATGGGCAGGACCGGCACTGTGTTTTGTAACTGATCAGAATTCTCTCACTACAGTATGACTTCAAAAACAGATGTACTGAGAGCATTTGTATTTGATATATAGTCCTCCTTATAGGATATTGCCACATCTGTGTCGCAGTCCTCAAGAGGAAAGTAAAACAAAAGGGGAAAATTACTCTGTTATTCTCCTCTTTGATGGTATCACCATGCAGGGTATGCATGGCTGAGCTCTCCATCCTCTGGCACAGGGAAGAATTTCCTTAGTGTTTCTGTTCTTTCCCTGAAACTATTAAGGATCTAGCATCTCCTGCTAATTTCAAAACAGACTGCTGTGTGGCCGGCTATTTTCAAAACACAGACAGTCTGTTCACCTGGATAGAAGATGGACTTCGTATTTGTACACATCTTAAACAATCTTGTCTTTGTCCCAAAACTTAGTACTTCCCAGTTACCAGTTTTTTGGATGACCAGACTAAGCAGTTATAGTATTTTGACTGTTTGAAACCTCCCTCGTCTTATTTTTCAATAGAAAACATAGCAGTAAAAGGTCAGCATTTGCCAAAGAAATCACTAAGTCACCAGTTATTTCTGTCTGTAAAATCAGAGGTAACTGTGGGATCTCGCATATTGCTTGCTAGTGACGATTGGCACATGCCAGCGCTGATGTGACAACTTTTCTTTAACATGAAAGCGATATCAGGCAAAGAAAACTTTTGAAATGTGAAGGGGGGATTCTGAAGACAATCTAGTCTTGTGAATAAACATCCACTCATTAATCACTGGAGTATGAATTCTACAGAAATTTGCTTTTCCACGAGTAATGTTTGAAAACTTGCATCAGACTAATATGACACTAAGTGCAGTTGAGAACTGCCTCAGCTGTGGTTGACCAGGTGCTGCCATGCTGATTTACACTGCCTGAACATCTGACTTGGAGTTTCTTTGTGTTACCATGGTGTGAAATGTATATTGCTATGAGCTAGCTGAATAACACAGCATGCTGAGGCTTAGTTCTTATTTTCTCTATTAGATCATATTGTAGAGCCTTCCTGTAGTAAAGGGTTCTTCCCTTTCTTTTCATCCTGTTAATATGATAAGCAGTATTAAGGATAACTTGAGAAAGAGAAATACTGGTACAATTTTTTATGATTTTACAAACTTGCACTTGTTGTGATGAGGACACTGCAACTTGATATGTTTAGTCACATTTGTCTGCAAATATTTCAGTAAATTCCAGGAAATATTACTTACTGTTCTTGGCAAAAGATCAAAATCATAGGATATTTTACCATTCATTTACCAAGGTATGTGTGATTCATTCCTAATTCTTCTGATGACTCTTTCCTTCTTCCCCTCATCTTGGCTTCTCCAGATGTAATTTGGAAAAAATATGCAGTTCTTGTCTAATTCTCAGGGCTATTTTTATATCTAGGTAAAGTCTCTAGGTGTTTTAAGAATATCTTAGGAAATATGCAAGTTAGTAGCATTGTTCTTGCAACAATGGAGAATAATACTTGGCTTAAAATTATGTTTTATCTTTCTTTGTTCATGATATTCTGACAACACTGAAAACATTAAAATCTGTCAAAGAAGCAGGTAGCTCTAAAGCATTTGTTTCTTAGACGTGTGCTTATAAAACAGTGTGAATGATTTGACTTTTGAGTTAGAAGACTAAACCAAAAAGGGGGAAAACATTCCCAGAATGGGAGAAAACATTTTAGACCTACTTTGAAAAAATTGTGGTAAAATGAAATATTTTGGTAGAACCATAAACCAAATATTTATTTCATTTTCAGCAGTGGTGAACTAGGGAGCAAGCACAATGAGACAGAGTTTGCCTGCTTATAATTTAGGCATGAGGGTGTTGAAGCATATTTCCAAAATACCAACCAGATGGGTTTGCCCACTTCATTTATCACAATAGCACTAATTTCTTCTTTCTCAGGAGCAGTAGGCAGAGAAGTTGTCTTTAAAAAATTTATAATTATGTTTAACTGAACTTGATCTTAAGTATGTCTTTTAGCTTTGGTTTTAATCATGACAAATAATTCATCAGAAGAATACTTTTAAGAACTCATTTCACAAGCCAAAAGTAACAACTCTTTTACAGACACCACTTCTCTTTCCCATCCAGCTGTGGAAAATACTTGCCTTCCTCTCTTTCTCCTCTTACCGAGCCATGTCCTCCAACAAGGCCAGAGGCAAGGGCCTGAAAATACACAGGAAGGCAGCTGAGGAGAGAGGAGGTAAAAACATTTTAGGTATTGAGAGGACAGAGATGTTTTCTCTTGTTCCTTGTACACTTTCTAAGCATCCTGACTGCCTTAGGGAGGAAAGACACTGTCTGCCAAACAGTTTTAATTTTTTTTAAACTGATAGCCTTTTTTCTAATCTGCTCTTTATAAAACTGGAATGCCAGTGGTTAGTCTTGAAGTGTCATTTCAAAAAAAAAACCCGGTATTTATGTAGAAACTTTTTAAATTAAAATCTGAATCCTCTAAAAATAAAGAAATTATCTCATTTTTTTCACTTTGAAACTATTTACAAAGTCAACCCCAAATGTACAAATGACTCCATTTGGCCCCAGCAGTGCCTTTTCTAACAAACTGGATGTCTGCAGCCTGAATTGCAGAGTGTCAGCTGCAATCTGCCAGCCACTGACATCTTGATAAACAGTGTTTTTCATTCCATGCATACTGGGTTTTGTTCTTGTTTATACCCAGTGGTATAAAACAACTCCTATTGTGTATTGTTCCCTTATGTACTTTCAGAAAACCTGTTTGTTTCTGGCACCCTTCTCTTTGAGGAATGTAATGCAGAGCATAGATAAAAGCGCAAGCATCTGTTAAGATGATTGGCATTATCCCCACAGCAGTGTAAAAAGTCATCCGCTTGGGATGGCAGGCAGGCACAGCCGAATGGAAATAACATTAACTTCAACTTGCAGTGGGTATGGTAAAGCATACACTCTAACCCAAGAGCTGTGCAAAGCTTGCTGCTTGCTTCGTCTGCTTCCTATGCATGACAGTCATGCAATGAGTGATTCATTCAACAGGAGTTAGGCACTGACATAGGTGCTAAGCACCAAAATACTTCTGAGGAAAATAGTATAGATAAAGGCAGAAAAAAAGGGGGGAGGAGGTGAATATTTCTTCATTCTCAGGAGCTTTAGGGAATGTTTGTAAGTCCTGGAAGCTGGTACTTGCCAGAATTTAAGTGCTGATGCTTTCTTTCAGTCCTGCGTGACAGAGGAAGGTCTCTCCACTCACTGCTTCTATTTCAGGCAGCACCTAGAAGATTCGTGGAGTTTTCTCGTTCAGGCTTTGACCTGACCTGACCCTCATCAACTGGAAAATCTGACAAGCGTAGCTGGAGTTATTTTCCTTTACATAAGAATTGAAAGTATATTTAAATGCTTCAAGCTTTCTGCCGTAGATGTTAGTCCTCTGTACAAAGACGTCTTGTTCTGTGCGGCTTTTACGTAATTGATTTTGCCTTAGTATCCAGTATATACAGTATATTTCTGTAAAGAAAAATTGCTGGCATTCTTTGTGTGTTTTATGCATTTTACTAAAACATTTTTTTTAATAAGGAACTAAGAGGTTTCTCTGTTCTCTGTTGAAATTGCCTGCTATGTTTCTGCAAGGAGATCGGATCTTTTTTTTATTGCTGATTTCCTGGCTATATTCAACAACATCATCTTCCTGAAAGAGACCAGCTGTTACTATTCCTTCACTTCTCCTCCCCCAGTGTTTTATTTTCAGTTTTTGAATATGAAATGCAAGAAGTCTTTTTCAGATGCTTTCAACAAATACAGGCATCGAATTCCCTAAACATCAGCAAGTGAAACCAGCTATGGAGAGTCTTCTGCAAAAATTCAGTCCCCTACACTTTCATCAAATGATCAAAGTGAGATCACTAGCATTCAAAACAGGGGAAGATTCTCTCCCATCACTGATGTTTCCCTGTGGGCTGCATGGAGATATCAGGTTGATACTTTGATAGATTGCAATCTGTTTTCAGCAGCTGACCCAGACATAACATCATCATTTCCTGATTATATTGATATGTGTTTCTATTATTTGCTTATTTTGCGCCTTGAGAAACAATTCCTTTTTGTTGTTAAACTGTAAACAGCATTGCAAGGCCTCATATTAAATCATAATTATTTACCATGCTGTTCACGCACCTTTGTCCCTAGGGAATGTGGTGACGTGAATTTACAGGAAGATCGGGGTATTTCTCACCAACAGTTTCCTGTTATTGATATGCTTTTGTTTAGTTGTGATCTTTTTTTTACCCTTTCAGGTTCTCAGGGGAAAAATAAACAGGCACACGACATTAATCACAGTCCTTGGGTATCGTATTGGAAGTCTTGCAAATACTTTCGATGTGGAATCTTTGGATCTTTCAGAAACACCAATGACGGGTTATTCTTTATTATTACTTAGTCTCTTACTATGATAAATGATTCTAATAATTCTTTAAAATTCTTTTGTGATAGTGTTCCTTTTTGGAAGCCAGAAGGGTTCAAAAGTTTATAAAGACAACCTTGAACACTGTGTGTGTGTGTGTGTGTGTAAATTTGCCTAACTGGGCTACGTTTCCTTTTAAGAGAAAGCATGTATCACATAGCGGTACAGAGGTAAGACACAAAACCTAGAGGCTTCTCTTTCAGTCCTTTCTGCAAATACTAGCAAGCATAACCAAAAATGAATTTTCAAGATGATTTGCCAATTTATTTTCTTCACAAGTAAATGAAGATTTCAGTTGCAGAGATCCTGTATTCTTTCTGCAACAAGGTGATATATAAATTGTATTCACTAGTGTGCCCAAAGCCATGAACATAACTACTACAGTAATGCCACACATCTAACATGTAAATCTTATTTTTGGCTATCCTACTTTTATTTCTCTCTCTGCAGTACTGTGGTACACTCCTAAGCACTTCTAAGTGACTTTTGAATAGAACTCAGATTTTGCAAGAGAGGCTACAGCATAGCAACTGAGAAATTTAGTATCAAACCAGAGTTTGAGAAGTTTAGGTTTTTTCTATCAAGTCATTGTAGAAGGAATGGGATAAAATGCAAAATGTGACATGTCCCAAAGAACCCACACAAGTAACACCTCTCAGGGATAGATCTGCTGGCTAAAACAAACCATTAAAGTAAGCTGACAAGTGATGTAGTAGCTGCTCAGGTATGCGACCAAATTTTCAGTGTCTAATATTTTTGTTTCATGTATCGTAAGCAGCTTCTTTCTAAGAAATTGTGTTGTAGTATAATATTTAGAGTAAAAATCTCAGAGTAAAGGGTTAAAAATTTATGGTATTTGGTGCTTATTGTTCTACTTTTAATGTGTGGTGATTTTATTTTGATTTATTACTGCTGCTAGCAATGAGGATTACAAAGAATAGGCCAACAAAAGTCATACGTGAAATAATATGAGTCCATGCATAATATGAATGCCCATGCAATGTGACTTTATATATGTTCACAAATGTTTTTAATTACATTCTCTTCTCCTTTTAGAGTATTTATTTTCTGGATAATTTGTAGATTTTATTTGCATTCTTAAAATACCCATCTGTTCTCTTTTTGGCAGTCTATGTCATCAAAAATACTGTAAAAGTTTCTCTATGGCCATGTATACAAAGAGTACAGTCCTGTTCCCACTAGACTCCTGTGTGTTTGTCCTCATACATTAGCTCAGCCAGGTGAGATCTGGCCAGTTTTAGGATGTCGGGTTATTAGGTTATTCTAGTTGTAACATTTATCTCCTTGACTTCCCAGTCTTGAAAGTAATCTGTTGGTTCTGTTAGTGAATCAGATATATTCCTTCCAAACAGCATCATTCTGAGATTTCACAACCTGAACAAAATAACTTTTTCTTTCTGGAAATCCCACTTGGGGGAAAAAAAAGTGAAAAAAAACACAGATGTTTTATTAAACAAACCATTAAAAAAACTTCCAATGTGATTTTGTTCCCTAAGCACATTTATTCCTCAAACCATAAAAGCACGCATTTTCCCAAGTTTAGTTCCTTCCATTCTGAATAAACCAGTAAATGAACTGCCCTGTACATCAGCTAGCTCACCTCCCAGTGTTTGATACCATCCCTAAATACTGGGATGAGAAGCACTGAGGCCTTCAGATGGGGTGTCCTGTTACTTTTTCCAGCATGCTCCCTTTTTAGGAGCACCTCTTTGGGGATATGCTTAGAGTGCTATATCTATGCACTCTATTCTAGTTATGGTGGAGTAATAGTACGGTCTAAATAAAACTGTAACTTAATGTTTGCTTCATACATCAGATGTATCCTTTTACCTACCATCAGGGCCAGCTGACCTGGTAAAGATGGACTCATTTAAAATGTTTTAGAAATGAATGAGAATCTGAATTTGGTTGTCATATCCGCAATTACTCACTATCTGAATGTGCATAATTCTGATAGAGCTCTTCCTTCCTCAACATGGATTTAAGATAGGAATCTGGATCTTCTATTTAAGTGCTAGACAAGATGGAAGGAAGTCAGAATTATATTTCTTCCAAGAAGTTTCAGGCTCTTCATTCTCTTCTGGGCTAAATCTCAGTATCTCTCAGTATGGTATTTGGGATCAGTCATCAGGGTAGAGGAAGTGAGAGGTTCTCTAGTTTCTCTGATGTTTCAACAAAACATTTTTTGTTACTGTTCCTATATGGTTCTTGTTCTTTGTTAATTACATCAGGAGCTAGTTACACTAAGATGGTGAGAGCAACTCGTGCTTTGTTGTATCACTCTATAATAACTGTCAGCAATTTTGGTATTTTTAGTATTTCTTTGGACGATTTTGTGTCCAAAGAACACAAAATGTGTGTGTGTGTGTGTGTGTGCCACAGTAATAAGCTTTTTGTTGTTAAGTGTCTTTGAGAAGGAGAGACCTCAATAATGATGATGACAGAAAAAGGGGAAAAAGGAACACCTTTGTCTCTGCATGGATCCTTGTGTCCACTTTGGTTGGATTTAGGCTTAGTCAACCATATGCTTTTGTGTTTGATATGCTTAGAAGGAGAAATGATCAAAATAACAAAGACTAGAAGGCATTTTGAAGTCAATGCTGGCTAATACATCTAGCTTGCAGTAGGCGGTGCAAATGGAGTGCTCTATGTAAAATAAATGCCATGAGGGCTCAGTCGCAGTGACAAGGAATGGTAAATATTTTCTATTATGCCTTCAAAAGTACAGGCTACAACAAGCAGGTCCATGTTAGGTGAACCTGTGTGCTGTCTGAGATACCTAAATAAGATCTCCATTTTGTGGTTAAAAAGTCGATTGTCTTACTGAAATGGCCATTACACAGGTGGGATTTTAGGTAAGCAAATGCCATAGGTGAAATGTGCATCCCTCTTATCTGCTCTGTTGTTGGCAAAGAGAAGCACTGAGAGGCCGTATGTCCCTTAGTAAGTAAACTTGATTGATTTGGAGGTAAATGTAGGCTGCACTATTCATACCACAGAATTTGACCTGAAAGCAAGGTGTAAATCTCAGAGTTAGAGTTTTTGCAGGATGAGGCTCTCCAGGTTATTGGCAAATGTTTCCCTGCAAACAGCTTGCCATTGAGTACATGCATCTTCTCACACACAACTTCCAAGTCTGCTCAAACCCAACAGAGAAAAAGTGAAAGTGAATATAAAATCATTCCACTCTGTTTAAGAAGATTGCAGGATTCAAAATAAATCTTCATGAAACTTGACTGGTTTGAATATTAGAATCCAGTTAGCATTTCCAAACAATTTTAGTTTTAGCTGAGAATAGGTAACATAGGTCTATTCCAGTCCAAGTCCTGAAGACCTTTCAGCTGTGATGATGTCCCTCTGCTGATTTATTTAGCTAATGAGAGCTGAGTCATAGCCATGAGGAGATTGTCACAGAAATGACAGTGTTGGAGTGAAAATATTCTCTCCATTTATTTCAGAGATGTTTACAGTGTCTCAAGCCTGGGAGATGCAGAGCACTCTCATGTTATCCAATGAAATTCCTGAGCACTTTTAAACATTTGAGTAAAGCTTACAATATTATTTATGCGCTTGAATTTAAACATACCATATATAAGTGCTTCACTGGATCCAGTCACAGAGCTGATCCCACTGGAGAAATGAGCTCTTGGTCATTTAGGCCTGTTGCAGAGAGTACACTTTTAAAATGTGAAATGCCACTAAATTCTCTCTTGCGAAATATTTATTCTTGCTTTTCCTAAGCTTTGTTTTTCTCTAATATTTTTCAGATATTGGTGCCAATGTCATTTTACGATTTTGGCTCAGAGTACAATATATTAAACTCTTCCTCTTCACACAAAACAAGTAAAAAGAGAAACAGAAAATCCTTTATCTGTTTTCTTTCTTTTTCAGAAGTAAATAGTTGCCTCTTGTTATGATTACCACAAATCATTCATGAATGTTTCCAACAACATTCTGGGAAAAATGAAGAACAATATAGAACCTACTAAATAGCTCTCAGTTAAAAATTTTTAATATATTATCTTAGCAAAATGCACTGATTTTATTTGTGGAACTTCACTTTAAAGTACAAAATACCTATTTATACTTACAGTGGGTTGTAGCATGATACAAAGGTGTATTTTTCATTATTTTTTCTTTGGATTTCACATAAAACACAACAAGACTTACTAAAAAAAGTGTTCAGCAGAACCCAAGTTTACAGGGCTCCTAGAGAACTCTGATTTTAACAAAACATAATGCAACAGCTGTTAAAAATTCCCAGGTTGCATCACTTGTTGACTCCTTGTATGATCTCACCTGATTTCTTCAACTGCACTTTGAACTCCTTGATTCCGTCCAGTGCTATTTAGATGTAATCTGCTAGGTAGGAATTTTGTCTAGACAAGACATTTTCTGCCAAGGCAGTGGAACACTGTACGGTCTCAGAAGAGCGTACACCAGTGAGAAACGATTTCATTCTTAATGACAAGAAAGGAGCGGAGCGCTTGGCTCTTTCCCTTGCAAAGGGGGTTCTTTGGCATTAGGATTTGAATGAATTGCCACTACCCAGTGGGCTAGTGCGTCATAGTAAGGCTGGCTAGGAACCTGAAGAAAATTGCCCAGAGAAACCTTAATAGATCTGTCATTATTCCAAAAAAAAAAAAAAAAAAGTTATGCCTGTCAACAGAGCTTACTCTGCTCTGGGAACTGACTTGAGCCATGCCAACAAAAGTACTTTCTTGCTCAGGTACAGGGAAGTTGCCAGAATTGCTAGAACAGAAAACCTTTGGCATGTAGACAAGCTCGTAGCATGGGTGTAGCACACACTGCAGAGCTGCAGCTGGCCAGGCAGCGTAAAGCAAATGGCAGAAACCAGGGCCTGTGCTGTTCCCTCCCTGCCCATGGCCCGACAGCGAAGTCTGTATTTGGTTTAGTTGATCTGCTCTGCCTTAGGAGACAGTCTCAGACTGCAGCACACTTCAGAAGGTCCCACTGGAAGCTCCCTGCCAGGCTGCTTTGGTTGGTCCTAGATGCCTTAGCACGCACAGTCGTTTTTTTACCCGGTCAGAATCCACACCATTCACAGGTACTTGGAAATAGTCTACTAGATTTAGAATTTACACTTCCAACTTGCAAGACCCAGAGAAAGTTCTTTTCATAAGATGATGCCTCATTTTAATAAACCACGTAGTAAATAAAAGTCTTGAGCATAAGGAGATTTGCTGTTCAGATGGGTGTGAGTTTAAACAAGGCTGCTAGTTTTTTTTAAAAGGTACTTTATTAGTAATGGACTATTTCTCAAATACAACTTTTGACTGAATCGTTTATTTCAAACAACAGAAGAGCCTCGTATGGCTGATTAAAATATTTGGAAGTGCTAAGTGTACATATCAGAAAGAAAAATATTTCCCTTTCATGAAGGCATGGTGGCAGAGAAAAGATTCTGGAGACCTTTTCAGCTACTTCTTGGAAACTTGGCAGTGTAGCCAAGGGACTCCTCCTTGCAATCTTTACTGCTCCTATACAAGACTCCATTTGCCTTCTGTAAGCACTTATTAGGTAAGGACTGCAGAAATACACCAGTTTGTCCTCAAGGAAAAAAAAAATGTAACACAGAGGCTTAAGTTTAAAAAGAAAAAATGATTTTCAACATCTCAGGTTTTTATTAGCAAGAGACCTGAATCTGTTCCCAGCTTTTCCCCATCTGATGGGTGAACCTGACTATATTATACCAGTACTTTGGGTCTCACTTTCTTCCTTTTAAACAGGAAAGGGAAATGTGCTTTGGAGATAAAGATGCAATCATTAAACAAGAGGTAAATATTGATATTATTTTTTATTACAAGTGTAGAAGGTACAGTCATTTTACCATAATATTAAAAACTCAGTTTCAAACTCTGCTTCAAATTTTTTCTGCTTTCTTTATTGCATGTTCCAGAATGTGGAAGGAAATTTGCTTTTATGAGGAAGAACTGGACAGAAATAGTATAAAGAAGTAAACATTTTAAATTTAATTAAAGAAAATAATTTAAACTTCTGCGGTGCGGTAGAGGGAATAGATAATGATATGAGTTTTAAAACAAGATGTCATTCTGTCTTGTAGAATCTGAGGTGACTGAGACAGGGTTTGTCTGCTGAAATAATAATTTTGGGTGCACTTTGGAAAAACATCTGTGGTGAGAAAAAAAAAGATCTTTTTATAACAAGAATTAGAAAAAAAAGCAGACAGGAAGAAAAAAACTAGCATAGTAGAGAGGCTGATTTTACTTTAAAACAGCAAGAGGCAAGGAGACAACACTAAATAGGATCCTGAAGAGCTACTGTAATGCAGACAATTGTAATACAGAATATGTTGTCTGTTTGAGGCCATACTGAAGATTAGCTTGATTCTCCTTGAGTGTAACTCATGTTATTGAGTCCTACAGAGAATATCAGAAATATTGACTAATAATTTTGGGTTACAGGTGTGATACATCACTACACAGGCGAATTGCAGCCAACCTTTGAAGTTCACATATTTGCGTGGCTTTGCATGCTTAGCTACTGAAGTTTATATGTGTGTGCTTTACTCAGCACAGCGTGGGTTCGAACAGCCCCGGGCAGCACCGGGGCTTCTCTGTGCCTCAGCCTCCGTAAGCTCACCGGAAGACCCGGTCTTGTCCCCAAGCGGTTCAGCCTCTGCGTGGAAACAATGGCCTGAAACAAAGGGGGGGAAGCAGAGAGGGAAAGGGACAGCGAGGGCTCAGGTCTCGCCGCTGCGCTGCGTGATGTGAGCTCCTTCCCTGGACAATGGAGTGGGCCTGAATCATCCGAAAGGCTCCCCGGGTAAATAGCACTTGCTGTCCTGCTACGTGTCCGGACAGCTGGTGCTTTTCCACGGCTTTAATGATCAGTCTATTCAGTTTTTGTTTTGGTGTGGAGGATGTTGTTTGCATTGTGAGGAGAAGCAAGCCTGGTTTTGAGGAGGGAAGCAGGACTTCCAGCTTTCCATGCCACTGCAATGAGTTCGGGAAATAAAATAAAACCTAGGAAATGCAACTTTTTAAAAACATGTCTAAGGAAGACAACAGGAACTGATATTGGTGTTATTACCTGCCTTCTGGACTTTTCCACTAGTAAAATCCAAGCAGGTTCAGAGATGAACATGGGCTGGGACTGTGGAGAGGATCCTCCTGTGGGTTAGTTTATATTCCCTAAGAAATCACTAAAGTTTAATGGCAGTTGACAATCAGTCAGCACAACTTACATGCACGCGCTGTCCTAAATACAAACATGCCTGCATGAAGAAATGTCGTTCCCAAAATATCTGTGTGAAGAAAAATATTTTCACACAAATCTTCCTGCTAAATCAGTCATGAAGATGCACAAATGTACTGGGAGCAAACATCTGCCCAGAGCATCCCTGACTGTTGTGCAGACTGTTGCTGAGCTGTGCTAAAACACACTGCAGCAGCAGCCATCTCTTGCTCTGAGCTCCCTCGTAACACTGTGAGGCCGTAAGAGACAGGGAGAATGCGAGTCCTCCACTGTAACAAGTCTCCCTATATCAATACCAAATCATCGCAACCAAAGTTAAATAATGGGCGTCTTTCTTCCTGTAAAACTACCAGGTGTCTGGAGGTAGGAATGGGGCCTCGCAAACACTTTGAAGCACCCTGTGGAAGAAAGGAAGCCCATCAATACGTAGGTCACGAGCCTAGCACCTGCAACACAGGTTTGAATCCATGCTTCATCACAGAGTGCCGGTGCAGTCGGGGTGAGACACTTGGGCTCCTCTTTCCTCAGTTTGCCCTGTGTCGTCTCCACTGCCTTTCTGTCTGTGGTGCAGCAATGATGAACACGTTGAAGACTGTGAGATGCTCATGAAATGGCAAAGGAAGCACCATACAACAGTGAAAGGCTTTTATAATATACAGGGCGCCCTGCTGTTGTTTTCGGATGAAAAATCCTTGTATCTGGTCTGCACAAACTGAACTGAGTTTCTTTAAAAATTACAGCTATGTTTTTGAGAGCACCAGAGTTACAGGTAACTCATCTTCTGTTTCTCCGTATGCGAGGGTTGCCAATTGAACTCTAAATGCTTCTGTCTCCTTCCTTATTAAGGATACTATTTATAGACCCCTTGGCTACATTCCACCTGAAGGTCAGATTGTTTACACAGAGTGAAGATATATTGTGCTTTTTTCCTAAATAAAGAACACATTTTTTGATTCATAAAAGAAATTCTTTTCCCTGCACAACATAATGGACAGCTCTTGTTCCTCGCTCACAACAAAGACCTGGCTGGAATTCCAAGGAATTCCAGAGAACGGAGGTGGCTGAAAAATTGGGGAACTATAGTAAGGATCCAAATGTATGCAAGAAAGTAAAGAACATCCAAACAATAAATACAGATAAATGCAAATAAATGGCATTTATCTCAACTGAATGCTTAATTCAGTGTCATATTTGAATTCCTGCTCTGCTACTAAACCTCACATGAAATATTGCACAATTTCATATTCCTTGGGCGGTGCTACTGTTGCCATTATTGCTTTTTTTTTCAGTCACAGGCATTTTCCTATTTCCTTTGTTGAAATCAGAATTGGGTCAAAAGTTTTAGGGACATATAAACACAAAAAGAAAAAGAAAATGGTGGATGTTGTATGAAGTAAAATGTCAATTTCTGTGACTACATTACTTATTATCACTATTTTTTTTTACTCTTTCTTTTTTCTTACTCTTTTTTTTCTTTCACGTTTTCCCATGTATTACAGAAGTACTTCATCTTCAGGTGAAGCAAAAGAGTCCTCTGAATATGACATGACATAATTCTCTCTTTTCTCCATTATTCTTTAGTTCTTCAGCATTAATATAATATGAAGAAAACAAGACATTTTGGTACTGTGATATTACAATAGTTTACAAGGAAGAAATACATGGGATGGACTTTTACGAGTTGAACCATGTAGTTCACATTATAAGCCAAGAAAGCTGTTTTTGACATATTATTTTGCTCTTTAGACATTAAATGTCCCGAGAAAAAGATTTGATCCAGCATATCATGAGAGAGGCCAACATGTGGCCAGTGAAGTGATTATAGACTCAGACTTAAGTTGTTCATCTCTTCCTCCCATTAACTCTGGCCGCTGCTGCACCGCATGGTTTCAGCAGTAGGAAGGCTCTACTCTGGTCGCTGCAAAAGGTGCCAGATCCTGGGGAGGTTCTGGAGAACAACTAGTAGATCAGATGATAGATGTTAGGGTGCTATGGGTCATTGCAAAGAGGATTTAACTGATATTCAGTCTGACCTAATATGACCATTCTTAGTTTCTCCTTATGTTATACCCTTCCCTGAGGAGAGCAGCAGCAGAGAAAAATGACCCTGCCTTACCGAATGTCAGAGCTGAGACCAGCCTCCGTGTGCTTTCTATGCAGTCATCAGATTTCTGGTGGCCCAGTATTTGCCTTTGTGAATCAGGCAAGACTGATCTCACCTTCCAGTCTTTCTGTTTCCACCCCAATCATCTAAAGAAAACAGCCCCCACACCATTATCACCTTATCTCCCTACCTGAGATAGGACAAGCCAAGCTACACTTGAATATCCTCAAGACTCGGGAAAGACCTAGACCCAGGAACAGCCTATGCTGTCTCGGTGATTATTCAGTTTTGTGCTGAGAGCATCTGTGCAGAGTTTCCGTTAAACATGGCTTCAGGGGTGTCAAGCTCCAAGTGGTGGCATTAAGGTGCTGTGGTTGGGAGCATTCGTCATGAATGAGCTCACCGCAGCCAGCCTTGGTCGTCTGTCGTTCGGAGGGGTAGCAGCCAAATTGCAGCAGCTCCAGGAGGCTTTTTAGAGCAGGGAGATGAAAGATTGCAGAGGGAAACAGATGCTTTCACCATTCACCCTTTTTGCTGTGTACTCTGGTTTTATACTGACCATTGGACTGCATCATTGTCGCTAGCCCCAAGCTTTCAGTTTCGTGCAGACACCAAGTTCCAAAAATCATGGTGCTAGTTTCAAAATCTTCAAGGTTTCAGTTTTCTTTGTTAACAATAGCTTTCGTTCGGATTGTGCATGTGGCTACTGATTCCTGAATCCCTGGGTCCATACTTGCAAGTCTTTCTACACAAGGAAGTTCCAAAAATTTCTCTTTTTTTAAACAGCAACTGAGGTTCTTAACTAATTCCGTGAATATAGGTCATAGACTGCTAGGAAAACACTCAGCAATGTGAGATTTGTGATACAGTTTTAAGAGGTGATAACATTTCCTATTCTATAAATAAGCTACAGAAGTCTGTGCAAGATCACAAGTACTTCAACGTAAAAATAAGGAAAAAAGATTACCCTCTTTATAATAGTGTTTTACCAGAGCCCATATCTTAAATGTCCTGGTTTGACAATTTTATTCTTTTTTTTTAATAGCATTCTGAGACATTAACGGTAAACTGGATACTAGTAATTTCCCAGGTGAGAAGAGATGCTAAATAGCAGATTTGCATTCTCCTTGTGTGCTGTTATTTTCTTATGCTTATAAAGCCTTATCATGTTCAAAGCTGAAAACTGCCAGTGTAAATTTCCTAAATGCCCTTAGAAAACCAAGAACTCAACCACTGCCAAGAGAAACATGAGTTCCTGAAACTGGCCAGCATTGCTTGGGTTTCCTTTGGGGAAAAAAAAAAAAAGAAAAAAGAAAAAGAAAGAAGAAAGGAAAAAAAAAAAAAAAGCCAAATGCCTGCTGAAATATGTAAGAAAGAGCTATACAGGAGTTGAAGGGAAGCTGCATAGGAAGCAAAGCAAAGCCCAAAATAAAAAGCAGGAATAGAAAACTAAAAATAACAAACAGGAAAGTGTGACACAGCTGCAAGGGCTCTTATGCATTATCCCTCAGCATTGTACCTATTTTTTTTCAGGAACATACTAATATTGTATTTGGATTTCAATGGCATTCCAATCCATTATTTGTTCTTCAAAAATAGATGTTTCTCTTGTGAGGAAGAAAGACATTTTCAAGTAATGTTCATATGATTCCTGTTGTCCCAGTTTATCAAATAACACTCTCGTAGGCTTGGTGTTTGCAAACAGCAGAAAGACCACATGAATTACATGGCTTCAAGAAAAATTAAACTAAGTCTCTCCTGAATGATGAAGAACTGTTCATGCATGATTAACTATTGCCCTTAATTTTAGTTTAATATTTATTTAATAGCTTTCAAAAGTAAAGAGGAAGCCAGCATGTAAATCTGAGTTGCTGCTACTTTGAAAGCATGGTGGATGGAAAGAGACCAGGGAAGATCAGGAGCGCAGTGGACTGATAAAATTAAGGCTATCTCTGTCTTTTTCTTCATCCAAGCATGGGTTGGCTTGTTTACAGAGAGCATTTTGCCTGCCCTGCAAGTGCTGCAGAGCAGCCGCACTGCGGTACAGCCCTGCCAGGCTGGAGGCTGGAGGCTGGCTGAGACTCTGCTGGCGTCTGCCAGGGACCTGGGCACCCCGTGCAGGGCTGTCGCAGCCTGAGGTTCCCGCCACGTGCAGAGCTCACTGGCACCCGACGCTTATGGGGAGGTAGGAGGGAACATGACAGCACTCAGACAAGGTCTTGCTTTGCTAACACCTGTGTAAAAGTGCTATATTCACCCATTGTGCAAAAATTAGGCCAGGCAGGCAGGTTGTGCATGGTCTGTGGCCTTCCAGAACATCGATACACAACTGACTCCACTCGGGTTGTGCTGGTGCCTGTTTGGGGAGAAAAAGAAAGCCAGAAGGTGCCCACTGGTCAGCCCACGCTGCCCTGGACAGTCACGAACACCAGCGGAACCATGCTACGACCTGCCAAACTGGTGATCAGCGTGGTGCCTGTCAAATTGTCAGTTCCAACTTGTAATATTCCTATTTTCAGCAGACACAACAAAAACAGGAAATATTTACCAACTTTGCAGGTGTCAGGAAATGCTTTCAAACCATTACTGTGAGCTGACAGTCCATTTAAATAGATATCAAGCATGCACAGAGGTGATCATAAATGTATTTCCATTTAAAAACGTAGTTTGATGTGTTTGCACTAATAGAGAAGTCTCAGCAGATCACAGAGACAAATATGTGCTGTTAATCGTATTAGGGTGGTTATGCTGTGACATGTCTCACAATACTTGTGTGAATGTGTTAATACAGAGAAACTATACTTTGAAGTACATTAAACTGTTTTGTGCTGTTGAAGCTGATAAAGCTGTTTGTCATGAAAAGTTGGTCTACAGTATATCTGTTGTATAGCATTTGAATTACAGGTGGAATATATTTGAATATATTTCAGGCTTTTCTATTCCTCTGTGTATTTCAGCCATGATGATATTACTTGTGCTGCAATGGTATCTGAAACATCCTGTAATACAGGCTAGAATATAAACTATTATATTGTATTATAATATCTTTACATATTAAATATGTAACAAGATATGCATATCTTACTAGCTTACTGCTTACTAACTGAGAAAATCAAGACTACTAGAAATGAGGTCTATTTGCCACCTACAAACACATTCATATTGGAATTAATATATGGAAAAAATCTACAAATAAAGTGGCAGGAACACTCTGCATGTTGAACCCTCTCACTCAGGACTTTTCCCCTAGGAGAGAAGAGCATCTGTGGCTGATTTCTGGCTTGCTGGGAGGAGGAAGGGTCTGCTGAAAAGAAGACACCTGAAACACACAGAATTAAGTGAAAAAAAGGAGAAAAGTCTAAAAGAGAGTCTACACACACAAAACAAAGGAAATGAGTTGGAAAGTGCAGGGGAACCCAGGACAGATGTGAAGGGGTAGGTAGAAAGAAGAAAGGAAGGGCAATAGGGAAGCAGCAGCTTAACAACCCTTGGTTCCATGGACGTCATTTCATCATTCACTTTCTTCCTTCTGCCAGTGTAATCCCACGGCCATTACCCATGGCAACAGATAGATGTTCAAAGGATAACGGATGCAATTTGCTTCTACTCTAATCTCATATTGGAACCTATTTTGTGTGGTGCAATCTGTCACCAGGGCAGCTGAGGAAATGCAAAAGTGTTCTGCAAGTTTGATGGAAAATAGAAGAGATTGTCCCCAAATTGTTTGCAGATCTCCGCTTCCTTCTCCTTTCACCCTTTACTTGCCAGATGTAGATCTACAAGTTACTCCTATACTAGTAAATCAAACTGTGCAGGCAGCGGAGGAGTCCCTGGCCCGGTGGTAGGCTGGCTGCGAGAGCACTCCCAGAGCCTTCACGGGCTCCACGCAGAGGCTGGTGCCAGCAGGGACCAATCCCTACCCCAGCGGGTAGTCCAGATCCAGCCACCCTGTTCTGGAGGTGAAGACAGTTGGATAGGACAGAAACAGGCCGTTTTGGACGTGTGCCATTCCCTGCCACTCAGCTACAAAGAGCGGTCCCCAGCGATTTGACTTACTCAAATAGTTGTAGCCATTTTGAATCCATTTCTATGGATCTGGGTGCAAAATTTTACCTCAACTGCTTGCATAGTAGCTGTGCCATCATCTGGAATCTTATTCTGTTATTAATGGATAGATACAATAGACAGCAATGCTTTCAGTTGTTTTTTTATTGAACAATAATAATCATATACTTTTTAAAACCAACCAGCTTATTAGATTTACATTCAAAAACTCATAATGTCATTTATGACATTGTTGCAAAATAACAATAATGTATGCAAATATTTATTACAGTCTTTAAATAATTCTCTTCAGTCTGCTGAAGGAACACGCTCTCACTCAAATCAAGAAAAAATTACTTTTGATATCAATAGTTGAGAATCAAGACCTTGGCTTGTAAATATCCAAATATAATATCTCTCTCCCTCAGATCTAAACACATTCCATAAAGGTTAAAATGTAGTACGTGCTAGTTTGGGATTTATGTTCATTTTTCTCTGATTATTGCCGCCGAGAACCCGCAGTGCCACACTGAAGTGACTGCAGTGTCTACTGCAGTGATTTTCTTTTCATTCTAACACAGCATGATCCAGTACTTCCTACCAAGGTGAAAACAACCTGCATTCACTGAAATTGGCTTTGGATCAGGATTTGGACTCTTTAAAGGTTTTGCAGTTTCTCTTGTTGGAATTTTAAAGCATGTTTCCAGTTCCTGCATCAAACTTCTGCTGCTGTAGTGAGCTCCTTTCACTGGCATCACTGTCAAAATTCACATTGATTTCGAAGGAAATAGGGCTGCATTTCCAGTGAGGCTGCTCTGCACTATGAGGCAGCTCCTAAACGCATGCAGACCAGCTTTACTCCAAGACTGCTACATTAATTTCCACTATCTGAGGATCTGATTGTTTCCAAACATATTAGTAAACCCATCTCAGTACGGCTTTTTATGTTTACAAATACGTAGCCCAGTCTGGACTGAAAGAGGGACTGCTGATTCCCACGACTCTCTAATGTATGCAGGTTATGTTGCTAGCTGAAACAGGGTTGCTTGTTCCTGCAACTAAGAAATGAGGGACAGGCACCAAAGTCCTGACAGGTCTGGCTGCTCTATCAGCTAATTCTGTGTCCATGTCTCCTCTACATTTGGTCAGATAAATTCCGTCCTCTGAGCCAGAGCTGGGCTGTAGCCAGCAGAGAAGATGGAAAGTACGAAGGTCCATTTGCTGGCCTCTGGCCTTGAACCCACTCTTCCCCATGAAATGCAGACATCACCATAATGGCACCAAAATATCTGCTTTATAGAGACATATATATTTAAATAATACTAAGCAACTTCGGTAGTTTCAGGTCCTCCACTACAAATTTGCATAATTTACCAAGCATCAGTTTCTCTATACAGAATTTAACATTAGATATCCACCCAATACAATATACTTCTACAGTGTCTCAGCTGAGTTATTCACAGCATATAAGCTTAAATGATGGGTGCTTTCTCCTTGAAAAAAAGGCATATTTTTCTCCTAGGAACTGTTACCAAACTTCCAAAACCCAGAAGATGACTAATGACTAATGTTGGTTTATTTAATTCACACCACTGTGCTCCTACATTATTATTATCCTCGTCGGTGTGACTCAGGGGCATTGCTTTCTATCCTGGGGTTTGTTGACATGCATTTCTTTCACTTTGGCTCCTTACCAATAGTTTTGAACTCACCCAAAGTGTCCACTGAATTCAGTAAGAGCTTTCCTGGCCTGAGGCTGCAAGAGTCGGCCTTTGACATTATTTAAATGAAGAGGGTTGAATTTTGTGGGTTTTTTTTTAATATTACTATACATACAGCAATCCACAATACATTTCTGTGTTCAAATACTTATCAAAACAAATATCAAAAATCATATACACTGTACAGTCTGTTTTTAAAGTAAACATTTTTCTCATGAAAAACAGAATCACAATTGGCCTTCAGAGGTTACATTTTCATATGCTATAGATCTACTTAGTTCTTAAAGTGTGTTGTTGCATATTCAATCTGTGAGAAATGCATTCACTTGAAAGTCTTACTAGTGGAAGTAAATATCAGCGAGGATTTAGCCATTTCATTACTGGAGAGTGAATTGCCTTCTCCTTAACAAATTCCTCTTTTACAGAATTGCCGTCTCCTGATGCCATGTCGTTCTCTGAAAATTTAAAAGAGAAGTTAGATTTTGCAAAAATGAGAGAACTGTTTTCCTGCTGCTACTTCTCTGGGTTTGGGAACACTTCAGGAAACTCTTAGTTGATAATCCACTTTACATAAATGCCTCCGGTTATCTATCTGCCAAATTATGGCATAGAAGAGATGTGTTTTCTAATAGTTTAAGCACAAGACAGGTGACTTGAGTTCAGCTTCCAGCTCTCAGACTCTCCAGTGTGACATGGGACCAGACAGCACATCTGCACCAGCTCCTCAGCAGTAGTGGATCCTCGAGTAGTAAACTAAACATGCCTGGAGCTGTTCTCTCATAGAGGCCAGCTGGCATGGAATAGCCTGATGCATGCCATTAAACTCTCTTGCCCTCCAGAAGAAGGTAAAAGATATCCAGTTTGTCTACTGGAAATGGTCCCTGGCTCATGCTAATTCCTGAATTCTGGCTGTGGTTGCTGGGAAGAGGCCAGCTGGCCTGGGACTGTCCATGCCAGCATGCCAGGCACCATCCAGCCATCTGACAGTAAAGGTGATTGAATTGCAATACACAGGAATGCTCTCTGGCATGGCTTAATTGACTAGTTGTAGGGTCTTTCTAAAACATATGGGTCAGAAACTCTCTGTGATCCCATAACACACTATTCCTAGTCTACTACCATTAGTGAACTTCTGAGGGAGAGAAATTGGTGTGTAATCTTTGCATTGGTAATAGCAAAAATTCCACTTGTTTCTCTAGGGTGAAGATTTCCCCCTGGTTGTTTCAGACAATTAGCTGAATATTGAGCTGAATATTATACAATATATATATATTGTATATATATATACATGTATATATATGTATATGTATACAATATATATACAAGGCTGATTCAAAAGTGGGAAGTGTGAGGAAGAAGTGGAGGAGGAACTGATGAAAACAGGCTACCTGGGAACATCTGGGAACATACTGTAGATGCAGAAAAAAAGGAAGACAACAATATTTTTTCAGGTTGTTTCAGCACACTTGGTACTGAGCAAACACAGAAAGCCAAAAGAACATAACCACAGAGAAAAAACAGAAAGGAACAAGACCGATCCAACTTGCAAAATTTTTTTCAAAG
The DNA here is from genome assembly GCF_028389875.1 of Rhea pennata. Classification (NCBI taxonomy): domain Eukaryota; kingdom Metazoa; phylum Chordata; class Aves; order Rheiformes; family Rheidae; genus Rhea; species Rhea pennata. The sequence goes on along the minus strand of NC_084702.1, from coordinate 63,297,097 downwards.
ATGATTTTTAATGTGATACGAGCAGTTTATTCCTTTCTATTCTTCTCTGTACAGAGAATGGGAGCAGAATAACCCTTACATTAAGGCAACAAACTCTATAGATAGCTTAATATAACAGGAGAGAATCAGAACAAGGCAAACAAATTGCAGCTGGAAGAGAAGTAAAATTCAAGTACTTTGGGGTGAAATCCTAGAAAAGTTCCCAGTAGTGCTAAGATTAAATCTGATATTTATTTAAAATGTTTACATTTATATTCATTTTAACTGGTGTTTAAGTTTAGAGTCAGTATTAATTAAATGTACTTCAGAATTATCAGGTGGAGAATCAAAGAGGAAAAAAGTTCAACCTCAGTTATAAAAAATTCAGTAATCTCTCCCGTCTGCTTCCGAATATTCCATTTTTTCACATACTTTCATTTTTTTTAATTCTGGAAGGGACTTTTACAGGTTTGAGACATAATCTTAAACATAAGTACATATTCCAGGTGATGTACTATGCTAAATAACTAAACTAAATCGTTTCATAAAACAGCTCACTGACATCTGAAAATGTGTAAAGCCCTGACTTCATAGTAAGAAGATGTAATTTTTACCACTGGTAACACTAGTAAGTGTCATCTAGTGAAATCCTATTCTAGACAAAGTAGCTGCATACATCTAATGTGCCTGATACAAATCTTAGCATATGCTCCCGCTGCATGAGTGACCTCCTACTGCTAGTATATGCAACAGCTACAGACCATTTTGCCTAGGTTAGGCACGTGTCAACATGTTATTTACCACGCGTTACAGATCACCTAATTCCGTGCCTTACGCTAAGGAAGCTGCCAAGGAGAAAAATAAACGTGCCTTGTGCTGTTAGCTTGCCGCACAGCTCCACCAAAGTACACGCCACTCATGCACAGCGTCCCCAGCACGCTCGTAGATCATGTACAAAGTGATTTCTGCTAAAACCAGCTGCCCCACGAAGCCTTACCTGCGTGTGAAATCACTTTTCGTCGATTTGGAGGCTTTGAGGCAGAAAGTTGAAAAAATGGGAACTTCAGACACTTCCCCGTCACTCTGTCACAGATGCCAGACGGACAGTTGCAAGTTTTCCTGCATTCCATCCCATAGGTGCCGTAGGGACACTCTGAAAGAGGCACATTGGGAGGTAATATAGCAAAGCAATCCTCAGTGATCCACGTCAGCTACTAGCTCCTTCAATAGCTGGTCTGCATATATCCTTAAAAGTGGAAAATCTCGAAGGGAAATTAAAGGATTTCAGGATGCCAACTTTTGTTACAAGTATTTTCCAGTTTTAACAAGCGTAAGTTTTCCTTACCACACACAATATACATCTTTCTTCTCCCACACTGCATCTCATATGTTGCAATGCAATGTTATTTACAATGTGCTTTTGGTAATCTTTCTCTGAAACACTCATGTTAAAACGCAAATTAGAGGCAATGTGAATATCTAAATACATGATCACAGAGGATGTCATTAAAACTACAGATAGTGTCTAGTGAAGTTTTGTTCTTTAGTTTAAGCAGATTAGCACTGGATTTGGAAAAGAAGAAAACTGAAGATTGTTTCTGAACTCACTGTTCAGGCATGCCCTTGTATGACTTTCACGGCTTCAGTGATTTAGAGCTGTAATTTCTTGACAACGCTGAGGATGTTTTACTGAAACAGACACTTCCTATAGGCTCCTCGGTGGCTGCCAATTCCTGCCCCGAGGAGCTATCCAGGGTGGCAAACTGCCTCCCCCGGCCTCAAAAAGCCATGGTCAAGAAAGCCGTCGCTGGTTCTCAGGGAAGAGCCTTCCAGCGTGTGAAGACTTCTCCTACTCAAAGTATTGTCTTCCTATGGCAGACAGCAAAGATCTCACCTGCATGCAGCTCCAGCTGAAATGTGAATACGCTCTAAAGAGGTCACAAAAACCTCTGGAAAAGCAGCCCATCCTCCCCGAGGGACAGCCCTGTGAGTCCCTCCAGCCTGGAGGACCTCACTGAGCTTCACCGTGCTCCCCATCCCAAGCAAGGTCTGCTGCTTGTCCACATAAAACAGAAACAAAATCCAGCCCAAACAAAACAGGTTCTGCGTGTGCGCAAGCGGGGCTGGGAGCACGCGCCACGTGGAGCAGGTGCCACCACATCGCCCAGCCCAGCAGCTGCAGCTGCGCAGCTGCTCGGCTCGGGGACGGGGGACACAGAGCTGTGCAGCGCCCGGCACAAAAAAGGTCGGAGTCCAAAAGCTCTGGGTTCCACAAGGGAATAACCCAGGACTTGACAGTGCTCTTCAGGTTTGATGAAACTGAGAGATGTGAGCCAATTTTGCTGCTAGCAGGTGATGTTCAGTAGGAGATTGATCTTACATAAATTAGCAAATATCTCCCTGTGATTTAAAGGAATCAGGAGCAGATTCTCGCTGTGACAGAAATACCTGAAGTTAAGAGGGACTTTCCCAATAAAAGTGCAGAGCATCAGTCTTCCTGAGGCTGTTTTGGACGATAATAACATTACTACTGATTATAAGATGACGCACTCTTTTAAAACTGTTTAGGTAAGAACTATCAAGAACACAAATTAATTAATGCTCAGGAAACTGCTCTGAAACACATTCTATGCATATTTTACCCATTTCAGAATTAAGAAATAGAATAACAAGAGTTCAAATCGTTTGCCCACAACTTCAAGGCAAGTTAGTCACACACAGTTGAAGAGAATCTAGCCATCCTTACTCCATGATTCAGTATAAACTTGAAAGTTATTAAAATAAATGAGTGATCTAGCATCATATCTATATATGAATAGATAAAATAATAATATTAGCTCCATACTTTGCCTGATAAAATTCAAATATATACAGAAGGAGATTATACTATCTCAGAGCTGAGATAAAAAAGAAAACAAAATACAAAAGTGATCTATAAAATTAATGCAAATAAATCTGTGGGGAATACAAGCCCTAAATATCAATTTAGAACTCAAAGTGTAGATACAGCTTTACTGAAATTAATGAGAGTTTGTCCATTGACTCACTGGGAAAAAGATTTTACTTTATAGTTTCTTAATATTTGCTGCAGAGCTTCCAAGATTCAGCTACAGAGATTCAGCTCTCACGACCCTCTGTGTTTCTTTTTTCTCATTTTAAGCGTGCTGTTGCAAGGACATTCCTATGAGGTCAGTCAAAAGTATATCCTTGTTTAAAGAACTGCTAAAGGAATTATAGCTGATACTTTGCACTGCAATTTTTTTAATAAACTGAAGGTCATTCAGCTTACTCAGGAACACACTTTTTGCTGGTGGGTGCACAAAAGGTACGATTTTTTAAACACAAATTCAAGTCTTTAGGAAAAAAAAAAGGTATTTTGGGATTCACCCTCAAACATGCACATTAATTTGTATGATTCATATGCCAATGTAGCTAAATGTGTCTTCTATGTGAGTCAACCTGAATGATTTTTGCAGCATCTAGCCCTATGCCATTCCCTTAACTGAGGTTATTAATACTTCTAATATTTAACTGTCAAGACTTCTCCATTTTTAAGGAAGTTATTCAGAGGCATAACTGTATCTGCTTACTGAAGCGGTACGAGAACTCAGGAAAACTCACTGTATTCGTACTTTGCAAAGCCTCTTTTAATTATTTATTTCGAAAACTCCCCTCCTACCTCTCTGTAATTTAGTACCTTCTCTCCTTTAAAAGAATCGCCTTCCCGAGGAGGTGAGAGCTGCTCTTAGCTGACACCTGCTGCTGGGACCTGCGCCTGGAGCCGCGGGCACGCGGCGTGCGCGCCGAGGTCCGGGAGCAGCGGCTCGCTGCTCGCCCTGCGCTTTTGCTACCGCTCCGCAGGCAGGAGAGTCCCCGTTTGCCTCCCCTGAGCCCATCCCCAGGGCAGCCGAGCACCTCAGCGGCGGCGGGGGGTGTTAAACGCGCCGACGTCGCCGGGAGGCCAGGCGGTGGGTGCTGTTCTCTCCGCTCCCGGCTCCTGGTCCCCGCGGCCGTGCCCGGGGGACCCTCCACGTCTGCGTGTAGCCCCAGGGGAGCCCAGCAGGCGCAGGGACCCAGCAAAACACGGCTGGACTGGCGGGATTAAGGTTTTCACAGTTTACACAAAGCCACCCGCCAAATCAGTGGAAGGATCAGGATTAGTGCCTGGATCTCTGAAGTCTTGATCAAAAATTTTATCTGCCATTCATATTTCCTTAAAGATGTCCCCGAGTCTAAACAATATTCTCACATTAATTACCCTGGTCCCATCTACACGGAACATCGTTTCATACCAGCAGGTTATTTTTCACTTTCTCCCTGGCTAAGGGCTGAGCTAGAAAAATCCCATTTTAACCCTTTCAAGCAGGAGGCAAGCTCTATATGTAGGTTGCTGTCAAACTGCCACAGCGGGTGCATGCAAAGTGAATATTGTTACCTTTGCAGATACCAAATTCATCACCAAAGTCATCCTCCTCAGTGTAAAACTGGCACTTCAGCCCAGGACCACACTTGACACCATCCATACCCGAGACCGTACGATAGCAAGTCTCCCCCAGAGCAGCCGCACACACCCTGCAGCAGCCACAGTCATCCAGCACCGTTCGCTTACAGCGCAAGGTACTTTTGCACGCGTTACTGTCACAGGGCTCGGGACAATCTACCGCGTATTTGGCACTCCAAGCAGTTCCAGCGTGCAGGGGCAGCAGGAGGAGGGTAAGCAACAGGAAGCCCTTCATGTCTTGCAGGGGTAAGCGCTCCGTCCCCAAGAGCGGGTTTTAGTGCTCGGCGTGGCGCCTGGTGCCGCGGGAGGCAGCGGTACAGAATCCAAGGTGGGAGCTGCGCACATCAGCCTACAAGTTTATGAGCTTTATACAGTGTGTTGCCCACATGCTGCACCGTCGTCAGCTTCCTCAATCCGGCAGCGCGGCTCCTGCCAGCCTCCCTTGTTTCAGTTCATGAAATCCAGGATGAAGGTTGGATTAGCACTCTGCTGCCATCCAGGAATTGAAAAGCCTGAGCTGATGTAATCTGTTATGTTTAGTTGGTTGTTTTGCATGAGGACTAAAAACTCTCTCACATCCGTCTCAAATGCTCAAGGACGTCTGCCAAAAAAAAAAAAAAAAAAAAAAAAACCCACACACAACCAAAAAAAAACCCCAGTAGGTTACATACCTTCCTTCAGGACAGGGCTCGCTCTGACACTGGGCACGCTTCTGATAGAACAGCTCAGCTTTACAAACAGAGCTCCTGTGGCCAGGAAGAAAATCACATTGAATTATATCATTGCTGAAAGAATTCTTTTTTTTTAAAGAAATCTTTGCATAGCCCTCTGAGGGGAAGCACACAGTTACTTTGAAGAGCAAAGATCACACCAGTTAACTAACATGTGAGCTCAGATATTTTAGTAGAGTTTTTTCTTGCTTGTACTGAAATTGTACTTTTTAATCAATATTTAGGTGGAGGTGAGTTAAACATTTCACTCAAAGATTATTGCTAGGACTAGGAACAGGTCGGACAGAAACCAGCATTTTGTGGGATCTTCCGCAGGAAGTTCAGGAAAATGATCCATGAGATGCCCCTGACCTCACAGCCAAAGGGGGAAACCCCATCCGTCACCGGCACTGTCAGCACAGCCCAAACACACATCTGCAGGGACCAATTCTCCTCCCGTTTACACCACTTCTTTACTCATCAAACCCTATGGGTTACTCTTGAATGAAACCAGTGTAAATAAACAGAGAATAAGGCTCAGTTCCCCCCCCCCCACACACACACCATTCAGGCTTAATTCACCCAGCCAGAGCCTTGACAAGAAACAGCAAACAACCTAGAAGTTCAGTAAAACAGATGAGCCACCAGAGAGATGGAAATCTCTGCTTTAAAGAAAGATCTTCAAGAAAGTAAAAAAAAAAGCTAACTATAAGTACATCTCTGAATACCAAAAGTTGCTGCCACCAAAGTCAGAGGAACAGAATCAAGACCTAAACTCACAGGCGACCGCCTTGCCGTTTGGGAAGCCCATGTCCCCAGCGGGCCGAGGACACTGCCAGGAGGCTGGCAAATAAGACGAAGGGCTGGGCTGGTGATGCAGGAGACCAGGAAAGTCTTTTCTTCATGAGCATAAATGTGTGGATAGATAGATCCCAAACAGAATACTTAGTTTATCTCTTTTGTGAAGACAATAAGAAAACCAATACATTGCGCATTGCATTTCACTGAGCTGTTCATTTACTTTTGGAAATGTGAATATCAGAACCTGTGCAGGACAGGACAGAATGGGCCAGGCAGGATAAGAAATTTGTTTAAGATACACCAAAGGAAGATCTACACTCAGGCAAATATTTGCAGCTAATGTGTCCATTTTAAACAGTACATAGTTCACAATATATAGTATATATAATATATAGTACACAAAATACAGTTCTTTTAATCATCGTTGTCAGCAGGCAGTTGTTTAAATATACCAGCTCATGTCTGGTTTTATACGTAACCCAGAAGTGCAGTCAGTGAATCTGAAGTGTAAAAATTATAGCATTAGAGTTGAAATCTCTACTGGTATAAACTGACAAAGCTCTGCTCACAGCCATGAAATGACAGTAGCTAACAGCCATAGACAACCTCATCTCCAGTAGCTGTGCAGCCACCCTCTGGGAAGGGAAAGGAATAGTTCAAGCATGGAAGTGAAGATCGCAACCAAAAACCAAAGGTTCTGCTGAGCAGATAGACTAGGAATGGATACTGTCCCTGACCCCCTCATGTCACAACATGGCAAAAGCCTGTTTTCCAAAAAAACCCAATGCAATGTCTGCGAAGATGGCCCCAGAGTTCACGGCTCAGCAGACTACTATAAACCACTGTCCGTTTCATTTGGCATTATCACGAACCAGAATTGATCTCGCTTTATACTAACAGGTCAGGCTGTGACGTGCGGTTGCGGTGGCTGCGGAGCCTCGGTAAACCCCACGGAGCCGTCCCTCAGTGGGAGGGAGAGGCTAAATGCTAGCAGAGGGCCACAGCTAAGGGCAGAAACTATTTCAGTCCCCCAGGCTAAATCTGCTTGCAAAGGTGAAATAGGCCAAAGCAGCAGGTTATTTAGTGCAGCAAGATAGTCTGGAGTAATGAGGAGTTGGAGAAGACCCAACTTGACTCACCCAGTTAATTCATACCTGCCTTAAATTCCCACCTGCTTAATAACTCAGAGGAGATAACAGAAGAGGGTGCAGACCCATCCACACGTGCATGTGGGCATTTACATCAGTAGTAAAACCACACTGTTAAAATCTTTCTATATAAATATAATTAGGAAATGCCCCTTGTTTAAAACACCAGACGAGATCTGAAGGGCCTGTGTTTCACATTTCAGCTTCTCACAGGGAAAATGTGCTAGGGAGATGATAAATAAAAAAATTACATGCAGATGTGGCGAGGAAAAGAAGTCGTAAAAGAAATCAGCACACTCCCCTAGCAACAAGCCAATATTATTTGGAATAAAATGGAAACTGCATTCTGTGCTTGGAGCTAGAAGCCAAAGTAAATTATTACAATGGATCAAGAAATACATGGAATGGAAGAAAACAATATGAACAGATAAAGGTCTGGCTTCTCCATGAGTATCACTGGAGGAAATAATGAAAATATGGCCTTCCACACTGCCCACTGATTAAGTAATGAAATAAATCCAGTCTTCATTCCCTCTGGTTTTAATATTTCTTTGTTGCTTTACCTGTTGAATCCATTAAGTTTTTCTTTCCAATGAACTGCTTAGTACTGTAAAGTCCTGGACTAAATGAGGCCTTCAAAATTAGTGCAACAGGAGTTAATGAAGCTTCTCCAGCTATCAACAGCAGAAAATCTGGCACCATTATTCAGTTTGCAGAAAATAAACTTTAAATGTGGAAGATTTTCTGGAGCAGATCAGATCAGTGCTAAAAAATCTTAATTTTTTTCTTAATTTGCAATATAAATTGCCTTGGCATTAGTTTACATCATAATTACATCACCATATATAATGTTTGGTATTCTTTCTGGAAGCAGAAAAGGTTTCAAACCTTAGCTTCAGCACTTTACAGGGAACTGAGCAACCACTGCCTTGGTATCAATTAACTGTGCATCCAGCTGGATACTGCAGAGCAAAAATTTCCTAAGTTCCTCTGCAAATAACCCTCTTCTCAAGCAAAAAAGCAGTTTGTGTGGGGGCCTCCAAGTTGTATCCAACTCTTCTGAAACGTTTGCCCCTACATTTCAAAGATCACTACAAAATGATATACTGCATGATATCACATAATTAATCTGTGGCTGATACCTAGGTGCAGGCTATTCATTAGGCCAATACTGCCAGGCTTTGCTTATTTTATCCTAGCAGATAGACAAAATATCATTCACTTTGATTCTTCTGGACTACGAATTTTGACCACTGTAATTATCCAATCTTTGGAACACGTAAAGTCAGTATAACCAGAAAGCATTAATATCTCTTTAAATATAGGAAAAGGTTTAATGTATGATCTTTGGTGTTAATTTCCAAAAAACAGCCCCGAAACTAAAAATACGTTGCCATACATTCCTGAATGATCCAACCTTTCCCCAGGCTTCCTTTACAAAAAGCCGTAAGCACAATGCTACACGAGAAGCAAAGATTCAAAGGGAAACACCGAAAGGAAGCTGAGCTGCAAAGTCCAAAATGAAAAGCCAGAAATAGGAAGTAAAAGAATCAGGAAAGTGAGATAGCAGCAAGGACTCCCCTTTGTATGACTTCTTTTCTTGTATCTTTTCAATGAATTGCTAATTACTCTTTGTTTCGCCTGTAACACGGCAAGTCATTTTTCCCCTGGTAAAAATAGATGCTTTGGGACATTTCCTACTTGCTGCAGGCAAGACGTATTTACATCCTTTCTGCAGGCAGAGGAGGTGGTGTGCATAGAGCAGGGCAGGCTGGTACCTACCCACCGACCTCAGTAGGTGCCATAGAAGTGATCAGATATTGTGGGGTTATCTCCAGCGAGTCTCAGGAATGAGGAGCTGTACTTCACTTCAAGCAAGTTAAAAAAGTTTCTTAAAAGTATGAGAAAGCCACATATCTTCTCTCTGCTTCAGAAAATTGACCTCTCTAAACATAAAGCTCAGCTTGACCAAAGACTCACAGCCCAAAACAACACTTCGCCTTCACTTCCCACCACTTCATCAACAGCTCTGTCAGCAGCTGTTCCTTTGCTGAGACCTCTTGCTCCCAGTAATCTAAAACAACCTGATTAAGACAAACACTTTATGTTCAACTAGGAAAAAGGCCCTCCACACAGAAAAAAATCTCCACTACTTTTCAGAGGCACTAATTTCCAGGCACCAGCCAAAAACACATCTTTCGGTAATGATTGTCTAACATAGTTTCTTAATCAATAAAAGAAAACTATATGTGAATGATGGTTCTTTGCATGATCTTCCTATATGCTCAGGTGCAAACATTCTGCCCAAAGGGTATGCAGTTTTAATGCAGACATAATCTGAAAAATATTTTGAGTCTCTCTATTTGATACAACTAATTGATGTAAGAATAAACATTAATTTCCTTATTGCTATGCAGCCTATGCTGTCAATAGTTCACTGCAAAATATACTGGATTGGAACAAGCATTTTCATTAGTTCTGTCATGATATAAACGATGACATAATTTTCAATAAAATGGCAAACAGTGTGAATTTTATCCTTCGACTATTTGCTGTGAATGGCAATTGTATTCTGACTCCTGTATCATCCCCTGACAAATAAGCCAAAATCTGTTGAGAAATGTTTATTCTTGGCATCTATACAGATGCTGGAAGTGCACCATTTCATTTTCAAATCCTAGATTTATATTTCAGGACTAGTGGAGAGAGGACCACAAAAAACATCCTTTCACTTGGAATCCAATCCGATTTTGATCTGCATGCTTTAAGGAAAAAAACGTGCCATTTCTGCAGACACTTTCTGGAATGGAACTATACCTCAGATATTAATGTGATTCCTATTCTTCTGTACTAAAACATGTTTTTGAAAATCTTGTTACAAGTAAACCTTGCTATATTCTTACAAAGTTTGGTAAATTATTTTAGTTGTGTTTTATATATAGTTTAGACTTGTCTAAGTAGCTATTTCCTGTAATGAATGACAAAGCTATTAAAAGCTCAGCTCTTGCTGTACTCCATGGGATGCTAACAAAAAAGTCTGCAAACATGTGTTGAAATATTATTACTTGTCTGCAATTAGGGACAGGTGTCATCATAAGATAATATTTCCCATTGTTTTTGTGATGTTATGAGGATAATAACCTTTCCATTGGCAATCTGAACTAACTCATTTTTGGCATGCAAAATGATCAAATTCTTATCAATCACTATTTCTTTAGGAAGAAGTCAACCTTCCTTTCCTTAAGTACCCTTTAGTCTTTGAAGTCTAAGCAATTTCCAGAATAATTAGATGGCAGCAAGATCCTAGGACTTCAGCATCTCCTAGGTAATAAAGCTCTAGGGAAGAGTCAGCCAAAGGCTGAAAGCAGTAAGGACACTGAGGGGAGCAAGCAAAACATTTTCTGCAGTGTTACATGCATTTTCTTTACTTGGCATGGGTAGCTGTTTTCATCCCTGCCTCTCCCTGCCACACAATCTCTTCACCTCAGCCTTAATCTTCATTATCCTGTTTTTCTTCAACCTTGACATTTTTGTCTCTTTGTTTAGATGTCCTCTTTGCTTTCATTTTCATGCAGCTTACTTCTTCACAACTCTACTTATGCTTGCAAAACGTACCCTAAAAAGCAGACTGAAGCATGGATATTTCCCACCAGCCCATCTTTACCACTTTCTCTCGCTCACAGTCCTCCCGCTCAATCCATCATGTCTATCTGGACCGAAGCTTATTTGAGACTTTGGGATAACTGCTGCAGAGACTTTTTAAGGAGGAGATTTTTGCAGTTGGTCTTCAGGCATTTCCATGCCAATCACAATTCATATCCAGTTCAGTGAACAGGTCTGGACGTGACCTGAATGAATACCGTGGTTTCCATGCAAAAGGGATACCAGACACCAGGCTACCCTTAGCGTTGTCTACAGAGAAGTCACGGTCTCCCAGAATAATGCACTCAGTGGGATCTAGCACCATGCTGGCCAACGGGTCCATTTGTTTCCCCACGGAGTTAACAGGATTTTTCATGTGTGCACATGCTTCTTATGTCTTTTGTCCTTTGCTTCATTAATCATATGTCTGCATTTTCAAATATTTGAATATATTTTTCATTATTTTTGTTTGGGGGGGCACATGCATTGTGGATGAAGGCAGACTCTGCTGAGTAAATAGCTGGTTTGTCACTTATTTCAGTTGGAGGCCATGATTTCACACAATATTTTCAATGTGTTATGATCTCTTCTGCTACAAAGAAACCAAAGCCATGTCAAAGCTTTTTTTGTGGCTTTTATTCAAAGTAAGGAAAAGAATGTTTGCAAACAAGATCTAATTAGACAGCAATGAGGGGTAAGAGCCGCATGTTGCCTGTAGTAAGTTTGTTTTTCATTAAACAAAACTGCCAGAGAGCTTCAAATTATAAGCCATCATCCTAAAACAAGTCAGATCACTTCAAAGTCTTTTTTTAGCTCCTATCTCAATATTTTATACATAATTCATATATTGCTAAAAGTAAAGTGCTCTTATAATCTAAGCACTGTTCCTAATGCAGAACACAATCTTGTGTCCTTATTCAGAAAAAACTGCCTTCTGCTTTGCTTCAGAGAGACCTGAGTACATTTGTGCCTAGCTAAAATGTGTTATATTTGTGCATAAAGTTGGGTTGAAGCTAAAGATAGCTGGTTTTTAACTTGGTTAATTAAATGAAACACATTTTGAATCCAAACCTGAAAACGTCACTGAAATGGGTATTTTCTTACCTCACTAAAAATAATAAAATAAAAATTAAGTATTGACCTATTGTAACTAATATCCAACAGTAGGTAAATTACATGAGAATAGATGAAAACCACTTTAAGTGGCACTTCCCCAAAATTAGATCATTTATATGCATTTATATCAGTTCAACATATTTGAGACAATTAAATAAAGTATGATGAGTTTTATTGCTTGTCTATTTTATTCATAGATCAACTTTAGTTACTTGATTAAAAGCTTGATGTTAATTTTCAGTCATCTAGTCAAATGCACAGAAGCTTAATCCTTTAAGACAAATATCTGCAGAAAAAAAGTTCATTTGATTAAATGATTCAAAGCTGTAGCTTTTTTGCCAAATTATGAATCTGACAGTGATTATATGAGTTCTCCATACTGATACTTTTTTACTTCTCTTTCTCTGTTTTCTGCATTGTCGGAGAGCAACCTCGCACAATCCTAGAGGCTTCCTGTCTCTCATAGAATAGACTGTTTAAGCAAGCAGAATCTTCAAGATGAAATATTTCACAGTCAGACAAACTTTCTTAGATGATTTAATTAAAATCGAACAGCTACTGCTCAGCACCAAGTGCTCTGTACAGATTGCTCCCATGCTCTTCACTGTGGCAGGGGTTGGCCTACAGGGCAATAGACATGAGTATTGGTCGGGTGGTGGTTAAAGGCAGGTTATCTCATCCTGCCCGGGGTGCCTGGGGGAAAGGTCAGCCAGAAGTGGTTGTTTATAGTAGAAACCAGCTGCCGAAACTGTGGCACACAAGATATTCCCTGACATAGATCCCACGAGGCTAGTTCGGCCAAAATTGGGCAATAAGATCTTAAGTTATGGCTTTAGTGGCTTATTCAGTTTTATAAAAAAATACTTTTTGTTTTATGGAGCATCAGTAGTAAACAAGTAAGTCCACCCTCTACAACGAAAATAGAGGGAAAGGATGCGTTTTTTTCTTTATTGCCTAAGATAAGGGCATGGACATGATGTCTGGCAGTGCCCATTTTTCCTCAGTGGAACATGTTTAGAGTGAACCAGGAGTGTATGGATAGGTAAATGAACACTGCCCAGAATGGCTAAGCTGGAACTAGCAGCCACAAGAGGAGAAATACCTGCCTCTGCACAGCTGATGGGGTAACAAACCCCTCAAAAAGTCACTGTCCCAGATCGGTATATTGAAATTGGTAACAACTGCTTTGAACATGACCTCAGGGACCGGATGCAGGACAAGCAAAGGAAAGGTAAGAGGCCTGGAAGAGAAACATTTTAAATCTCTCTTAGAACTGAGTACATTTTTTTCATTTTCTTACTATCAAATATGCTCTGTTACCTAGCGCAGATATTCTCAATATTTCAGCACAGTGCATCACCTGGTAAGGTCAGCTCCACTGTCCTTAAGACAAAAAACACAATGAATTTTGCTTAGTAATTCAGGGCTCTGGTGTGCCAGTCCAGCCAGGGGTGCTGCCTGGCTGGTTGCCGCTGCATGTTCGACAGCTCCGCGATCTAGCTCACATGCAGCCGCCCGTTTCCGATCCCAGAGGAGCAGAGCACCACTCCCTCGCCAGCTACAGAGGTGATAACTTTAAAGCTGCTGTATCTTGAATCATGAGCATCTGAGCCCTGAGCTCATTTTAGTGTCAACACCTCCTTTAGAAAACCTGCCGTCAGAGCCCATCCCTTTGGAATATTTCAGCAAGAAAATGGACAATGCAGCAGTATCAGTCAGTTTATTTTCTGTCTTTGTGTACACGAGACCTTTACCGCTGTAAATATAACTGCTGCCTCCAGATTACTCTTTTTATTGTGGTGTATATCGCACATAGTAGGAATTCAGAAAGGGCTGCCTTGGAAGACGGTACCTTTCGCTACCCTCAGTGATGGGAAGCAGTGCAAGCTTCCCCACTGTGCTCCATCAGCATGCGCTCATGCGCAGTTCAAAGAATAATCGTGCGCTCTGCGTGACCACTCGCTACTTGCACGCTGCTAAGCCCAGCGCTAGGGGAGGACTGCAGGGCTTGGTACAGGGTGCACCTGCCCCAGACTTTGATCAGTGAAAGCCACATTATTGTCTACATATTTAAATTCTCTGTACAGAGGGGTCTATATTGCCGTTTGAAAATGCCAGGGGTTTGCAAACAAACTAATCCACTGCTCCCTCTTCTTTTCAAGTGTCTGCTTTATCTGGTTTTGTGTGGCTTAAGCTATGACAACTCAAGATGTAGATGTTCCAAGAAAGCTGGGCACTACATCCTAATAAGTAACGTCCTCTATGGGATTTAAAGATAATCAAAGAACCAAAGATAACAACCTCATACCATTTATTCACTTAAATGGAAATGGTTAATTAACAACTCATGACTAATACTTTTTCATGAAAGTAGCTATTAAGAGTGATTAAAACAATGTGTTTTTTTCATTTACTGATCTTGTCACTGTTTTAATTATTGTTTATCTCATTTTTTATATGTCATGCATCTGCAAAAAGGCTTAATAATTTATTGAAATGAAGGTTTTGTGAAAGGATGTTAATAGGGTTAAAGGTTCTTGCCTTTTACAGACAAAGGCATATAAAAATCACCCTTGTGAAACTCCACTAGCTATGCAGTGACTCTCGTTAGAGCCTTTGAAAATGGCCAAGTTTCTGTTTTACTTTTCTTTAACATAACGGCTCTTTTGCTCATCTTTCTAATGTGGTTTGCTTTTTGTCGTGACGAGGATGTGGGTATTGGTACAGCTTTTAGACTCAATTATATTTGGTAAAATTGGTGACTGACTGAATTAACATTTCACACATGATTTCACAGGCTTTGAAGCAAACTGTCATGTTTGATTTAATTACACCTAAATTTAACCTGCTTGAAGTTTGCTAAAAATTGATTACTAATCAATCCAATTAATCCAATGAATTGACTGATTATTATTCTATCAAAAAAATAACTTAATCATATGATTGTGAGGTTATACCTATAGTGGAATGGAGGTATCTGAACCACCTGCCAGATAATTAATGAGATGAAGATAAACTTTTGAAACTGGTGAATCAGGATTAAAAAAATATATCAGACACGTTAAAATTACTTGCTGTAGTTTCTCAGATGAGGGTGAATTGATCTATTCAGACTTTGAAAGAGTCCACTGAGTTTATCTTTAATCCTCCTTGGCAAGTATCCAAGAAAATTATCTTGAAAATCTAATGGCTGTGTTTGCTTGAAATGTTGTTCTCTAAATGTTTCTTCCTGATGCCAGACTACCTTGCCCAAAAGGAAGGTTACTGTTGCAGATTGCTAGGCAGGCGGGTGCCGCTGTAGCCGGAAGATAAACAAAGACTTTGACTAGGAGCTGTGGAGGCAATCCCTGCTCCAAACATACCACTGCTCTTTCAGGAAACAACATCACAACATTTGTCGACAATAGATAATACCACCCTCTGTACCGAGAACTAGCAGGTTTTTTTAAAAAAAGGATTCCCACATTGAATATGCAGTGCATTAGACGTACAGCCAAAACAAATACAAAACATCAGTCACTACTGCCCAGACAACAAACTGCACAAAGGCACGGTTGCAGGACGTGCTCTAAGGACTAAAGCTAACTGGCCTCTGCGCCCTGCACAGGGCACGAAGGCGAGCTGCCAGCCCCCTCTGTCGGATGGAGCGCCAGCGGCCATCTCTCCGTGCCGTATCTCCGCACCAGGCCACACACCCTATGGCAGAGCCATATGCTGTGTCCCTGCACGTCCTGGTTGGCCTTAGGGCTGCCCTCTACACTCAGATGTCACTGTGTGACGGGCATGGCAGGCTCCTCTGCACGTACTCCGTAAGAGATCTCACTTACCTGGAAAACCTCAGCAAATCCAGAAATAGCCACAAACGTAGGACGAAGGGGTAAACTCAGCAGAGACTAGGCTGCAAAACACCAGTGTGGTTGGGAGCCTGGCACTGGCAATGGTCAGCAGTCTCCCAGGGACAGGACTCCTTTAATCCACTGAGAAATTCCTAGTAAAGGTAAAGACAGACAGCAGAGGGAAGCTAGTCTGATCTGGGAAGCCAGTATTTGGAAATTGGAAATTGGGAAGTAATGTGAAGAGGGGACACCTCACAGGCACCTGGAGATCAGTGCTGAGGTCTGACATGTTAAAAGAGATGAGATGAGGCTTCTCGCACAGAAGTGCACTTGGGATCACGAGTGCCGTGCTGCTGGAAACCAAAATCTGGAGTGAGTCCCACTGCAAGGTGCTGCATACAAGCTCCTCTCGGTTTTATAAGGAGAGTGCTTTCCCAGCCATATGTTATCAGGCTCTGTGGGTGTCTGTTATCATACAGCTGTTAGGTACCTGGAGTTACTTGCTATGGCTTTGCTGTTTCCACCTCAGTTCTGAGGACTGGTCAGGCATGCAACAGCAAGTGACATTACTGGTCGCCTCATTCAGCCAACACTAACCCTTTCCTGGCACTTTGCATACCCTCTATTGCATAGCCAGTCATCCATCCACATGTACCTTTGTGGTTGTTAAGAAAATATAGAATTGCAGGGATTTTTCCAGGCCTGGTCAGCAAGGGCATAGCCCAGGCACAAAATTACCCTGCTACCTGGCCCAGGCTGCATTTGTCATGCTTGTCACACAGAGGGGCTGACGGACAAGCTCCCTCTCGAGACACTGTGATCTGAGTTATAATCACAAGTTACTATCATCTTGGGTTCTTTTGGCTGGGTTTACTGCCTACCAAATTCTTATATATTCAGTGTCAAGAACTGAAGGATGCTGGTGAAGGTGCAGCTGCAGAGCTATTGGACGCAGGTACTGCTGGAGGTGAACATTTAGCCTTTGGCCTGTTAGCCAAATATCCAGGCACTGACATGCAGTCAGAGCGTACTGGCATTTCTCTGTGTTACAAGAGCAACTTGCTTATTACGAACAAGATGAGGTCTGGTATTTTGCATATGCAGCTGTGTGTGAGTGGATATGCATATAAGACACAGGCGTGCACGTACTACCAGCCCTGAGCCCCTCACACAGCAACCCACAGGGAAAGCAAATTGCCAAAGCTATGGAGAGGTGGCCCTCGAAGGCAGGTCGCAACAGCTTGACCCACACGTAGCCCTACTTTGGCCCCAAAATGCCAGAATCAAGTCGGTAGCCAAAGTATGCTATAGAGTACTGTGTAACAATATCCCTTGCAGTGTAGTCATCCTTCAATGCTATATTGAATTATCCTATGTATTCTCACAGCAGCCACTTTAAAAGATTTCTCAGATCATGATGTTCCTGACTGTGTGCCCTGTGAGCAAAGCCAGAACAAAATAGTTTGCAAGAAGTCTCTCTGCGACTATTACCCTTTCCAATGTCTTTTTAAGCATGGTCTCTGCTCTTGCTGGCTTCCCTCCACTGTCTCAGAGCTTTGTATAGTTTTGCCGTATATTTTGCCACGGCTGGGTGGAGGCAGGGCCGTGGTGGGACTGAAGCCAGCACTGCTGCCGTGTCGCGAAGCAGGGACTGATGGCCCAGGGCTGGGCTGAAACGGAGCCTGGGGCTGAGCAGGGGGACAGGTCCCAGGGGGGGACAGGGACAAAAAGAGCTGGGGGTACCTGCAGGGCCCTAGCAGTTAAGGCCTTCTGCTGCTACATCCCCCATAGAAGAAGGAAAGGTAGCAGAAAAGTGACAACATTACAGGAGATAACACACACTGAAATCCCAACATAATATCTAAACTAGAACTAACCTGTTGGTTATATATATATTGTTGTTATAACACCAGTGTTACTGGGTTATGGGCTGTGAAAAGTCTCTTGTTACCAGAAACCAGAGCTGTGATTAGCAGATTAACAAACCTTATTACACTGAACATGAAAGCAACGAGAGTTCATGACTCTCAGATTAATCTTCAGTGAAACAACCACTCAGCTGGATGAAACGCTGTCCAAATGCAGCAGACTGCAGTGAGAACATGTCTCTCTGCAGAGCGTGTGCCCCTGAAAGCTGAAAATCCACAACTATATGTTGTGGGAATGAAATTCTCCTTTCATTACCACTAGCTAAGTGGCCAGAAGATGTGGAACAGCCCTCCCTGTGATGTGAACATCTGCCCCTCCAAAAAGCCTAGCAAACTCCCAGCTTGCCTCCACACCATTTCTCATGTATCACCCACTACTTATGCCTTTACCTGTTTTTAATTTTGGTTGTGTGGTATCCGCTCAAAGCTGATCGTGAAATTAGGAGACACAATGCATGCTGAAGAGCACTTTCATGAGCTTAGGAGGTGCAAGATGAGAAAGCAAAGGAACAAGTTGGAACAGCTTTGTCAGTTTGCTAGAATAAAAACTCTAGCCAAAATAAAACCTGTTGCATTGCTCTCAATCTGTTTAAATTAGAAGAATTTCAAAGATCCTAAGAGACATTTTATATCTGGCTTTAACTGAGCCATGATTCCTGAACACCAAGGATTACTAGAAATGGAGAGTATATACATATAAAATCTCCAAGAGGCTACAGCTGTGAATTACACATCAGGAAATATTTTCTCTGATGTGGTGCTTTTAAGAACTGCCTTGCTGTATTCCAAGTATAAGATGAAACTAAAATATTCAAAGCTGATTATACTCAGAGCAATAGCAGAATCATAGCATTTTTATGGAAGTGGAAATGGTAAGTGCCCTGACAAAAGTTTTACAGAATGGCAGAATAATTTAAGTTGGCAGGGATCTCTGGCAGTCATCCATCTGCTCAAAGCAAGTCTAACTTCAAAGTAAGATCAGGCTGTTCAGTTTGTCCAGTTGAGTTCTGAGTATCTCCAAGGATGAAGATTCCACACAACACACTATTACACTTGATCATGAAGTCTGAGGGCATAACTATCTTCACTGTGAAAAACATTTTCCTTTTAGCTATATGGAATTTCTCTTGTTACCACTTGTGATCAAACCTCTTTTCAGTGAATTATTTTCTGAGTATCTAAATTCCTCTTGCAGACTACAACATATATTGTATGAGACCCAAGAAAGGATATGAAGAATTGAGATGGTACAAATTAAAAAGGGTAAACTAAAACGCCCTGTTGAGCTGTTGCCTCAGGGACCTAAATGCCATACACATCTTCCTTTCTCTTGTAATTTCCCCCTCTGATTATCATATTCTTTGGTAGAAAATGGCACAGCATTAAGCAGAAGTCCCTGACTTCTGCTAGTGCATAGGTTGATGCTTCATTCTGTCCCACCAGAGATCTGGAGTTGAGTCCATCGAGGTGTCCCCACTCAGGATGGCTGTTCCAAGCAGCTAGTGGGCACCTCCACCGCTACTCCAAGAGAAAAGTGGGCTGTGTTCAGCTATTCATGTTCCTGGCACCCTCCACTCACGAGAGGGCTCTGGACTGCTTGTCTAAAATGGATGGAGACCACTCCTCGAACTCTTCAGGTGCCCATTTCGTCAGGAAGGGCAGAATTTCACGCACAGCCCACTGATCAGCAGTCCCCATTGGAGTCTAGGGAGCTCCACATTTAGCACAGCTGGCGTTCACATCCTTCACTAAAGTGCCCAGCTCTTTTTGCAATCTGTACAAGCACATCCACTGCCCAGCAGAAACCCCTCGCTTCCACTCCTAGACTGTCAAAATGATAGGCACTGTAATGCCAAAGTGTCTACGTTCTTTATACAACCTACCCCATATTCTTCACTTTCCGTCTTAAATTATTAGAGATTATGCTCCTACACAAAAAATAGTGTCCCACCCCCATGGTAGGCTAGTAAGAAAGATATCCCTGTTGTCATTTACCTTACAAAGGTAAAAGAGACTAATTTTTGTTTGCAACATCCTTTGAAATCTCTAGTTGAAAATTGTTAATAACAGTATATTATACTTTGCACTTGCAAATATAGTCTGTGTGTTTTTTCCAACTTCTGTCTATGTCCCAGCCAATTCTCATTGGTATCTTTTAAGATCTCTCCATGACCTTCAATGAGAATTTGATAAAGCTCTCCGTAACCTACATAGCCAGGTTTGATTATACGATGACAAATTACCAACCCACCTCTGTGATTTCCATTTGCTCCTTTCTCTGTACACCTTTATGAGCAAAATTGCAGTTCTCAGATCAGTAAGCTGGCTGCTGATCAGTAATCAAGGCCAGCACAATGACGTGTTAGAATTACCTAGTTTATTGCCAAAGTAAGTCATGCATCTGTGACTTCCCAGACTTTACAGTATTCAACACATTAATACAATAACCAAAGGACCACAGAAACCCTGCAGATAGTCACTTCTAAACTGCTGGCAAACAAAGACAAATGGAAAATCCTGAAGATGACGAGAACACACCCAGCTAACTACAGGCTTATTCAGAAACACAGCAGGCTCCTCTGTTATTAGAAGTCTGACCCAAAGCCCACTGAAATCAATAGTAAAATACTCATTTGTTTTGATATATGTTAGATAAGCACTGTATTAGAGAAGCATAATTACTTTCATAACAATTAGTATTTATGCTTTTTCAACAGATGCACATTGGAAGGGTCGCATCATGAATCAAACTGTGAGGAGAGATGATTTTGCTGATGATTATGTAACTAAAAATCAGGGAAGATAATCTTTAAGTAAAAGATAATTTTTTTTCTCATATTTTACAGAAAATTAATTGGAAAAGTGTTTATCTGCTTATTGTTTATCTTAAATGATTTTAGTAAAATTAAACACTTTGTGATGTAAATTGAAATATTTGGATCTGAAAAATGCCAAAATGAAACGGTTGAACGATTAAATCTTTTTTTTTTCTAGTTTTTCTTATTCAGTAAGCATTCATTCACTATCTCATTCACCATCAATGTGAAACCTAATTTTTCCGTGCATACACAATCAGAAATGTTGCCTCATTCCAGGCATAATGAATAAAGTGAGCAGTCCCTTTCCATCACACAAAAAAGTAGGGTGAAATCCAATACAAACTGTACTATCTAATGGCAGTTTCCTACTAGAAATGAATATAAATTATCTGTAAAAAGTGAAATATTTAGAACTGACCTCAAAAAGCTGTGGTGTCCGTTGTAAAGGTGTGGAGTTGGGAGGGCATTTGTGAAGGCAGCTCACCAGAACAGCATCATCTAATTTTGCTACACAGCACAGTATTCATTAAAACTGTCATGCCTCTCTCATGGATCTCTGTTAAGGTAAATTAATTCTCTTATCCAGGCAATACATTTTTCAGTCAGTCATGTATAAATTCCAGGTATCTTTCTTTTTCCACATCCTTTTCCAAAGGAAACAATCCCACTGTATCCACAGCCCACCTGAGTCTCCCTAAAACACAAAACAGAGAGAACATCTATCAGTGTTTATTTGTTGCTCTCAGGATGGTCATGCAGTGCCCTCCACAATGCATAGACACGTCTGGAAATGTTTCTGATCTGTTCCGACCTGCGAAATGGATCAGTTGATGTTCGATGCTTCACAGGATTTGGTAAGGTGTAAATAGAGGCTGCCTGAGATATCTTTTCATATCAAGTGGTGTAGAAAAGCATAGTACTATATTAACTCTATTTCAAAGGGGTTATTTTTATTGTTCGCATAAATTCTTACTTCTTTAGCAATTGGCCCTTCTGGATTAGGCATAGAAGACATCAAAGGAAAAATTAAGACAGCACTTTTGAGGACACAGCCAATTTTCTACTATTCAAATGTGGATATCTGGAAAAGATCAGATAATTCAGACTCCAGAAGTTCTAATTTCTCTCCATTAACTACAAGTAGAGCTTAAGGAGACCAGCTTAGCTGAAGACAAGTATCTGAAGTTAGGTGAAATAACCCCAGATCCAAATTCCCATACTCTAGATTAATATCTCAAAGCTTTAACTCTTCTTTTTTCACAGCAATAAAGTCTCTTATAAATGTAGTTAAAAAGCGCTTGAGTCTAGTCAGCCTCTGAAGTGTCTAGTGCTGCTTTGTTCCTAGTGAAAAAGGAACTGTTGTTAAAAACACATCCCCTCCTCTTCATAACTTTGCCTCTCACCTGGCAAGCCTCTCTCTTTGAAAATATGTTTTTGCCTCAAGCACATAACATGTTGCTGGGTATTTTCATGTGTTTTATGTACTTGCTCTTGCAGCTTTTTCTCTCAACGGCGTAACTGTTGTTTCCTGAAGACATAGTGATGATTTTCCCAAAGATGAAACTCCTCAGCCAGCCACCTTGCACTTCCTGCCAGGTTTGATATCTTCGCTAGAGTCAAAAGGCAGGTGCAAAAGGTGTACGTATTTATTCAGATTTGCAGTATCATTCAGCTGGAAAAAAAAAAGAAAAATGCTGTATGATGCAGAAAATGAAGGAAATGAACAAAAGTCTGATCACCAATTTCAATTGGTATTTAGACTCTTTTTACCAACACTTTCTCTTCTAATAAATCACATTTCAATATTTAGGAATTGATTATGAGCTCAAGGACATCTCTGCAAATCCAGAAGCATTTCCTTGATGTCAGTATGGTGATTCCATATCTACAGCAGCAACAGGGAATTCAAAGCCCAGCTTCCCATTGATTACAGTAGGAAATTAAAAACCTACCTAGGATTTAGGCTGTTGAATCTATGTCAATCTATGGAAATGTAACTTGCTATTCAAGTTTTCTGTTGAACCTGGACACTGATTCTTAACTAACACACAGAAAAGTCCCAAATCACAAAGTAATGTACCCTGTAACAAAGATGAAGAGGAAAATCAGACATGACAGCAGGTCGTAAACTGCGGAAAATGAGTTCTTGAACTCTTCAAACTGCCAACTTTTTTGCTCTGAGAGATTCAAACTGCCTGGAATGATCCAAACTGTGTTTTGTTGGCCTTTACCTGACAGATTCAACCTGACAGTTTAAATCTGTAAATAAAAACATAGCAAAAGCACTAACACATATTCTCAATACACTTGGTACAGACTCACAGCTACTGAACAGATATTTGCTGTTTTGCACACAGTCACTGCACCATGATTCCTTTCAGAGAATGGTAAGGTTGGAAGGGACCTCTGGAGATCATCTAATCCAACCCTCAGCGTAGCCCATATGGGGATCAAACACACAACCTTGGCATTAGCAGCACCACGCTGTAACCAACCGAGCTAAACCTTACAAGGGGTTATACATTTTGCTGGATGGTTGTCAGTTAAATGGTTCTGGCTTTATACCTTTTGAGAGGCGATACAACAAATCACATGTTTATCCAACAAATCTTTGTGGTTTTAATACCTCCAGTGCTGGTGGGGATTTTAATGATGAAAAGTTTATGTGCAAGACATGCCTCCCATCACTTAGCACTCCATTAGAGCAGAGCTCCAGTGATGCAGGTGAGTCCTGGGGCTAACGCTACCCCTGTTTGTTTATCAAATCCAGACAAAGGATTTTATGATATCCTTGTGATCCTGTAACAGGGTTTTAACTTTCTAGCCTAGAAATAGCACTTCCTACTAATCCATTTTGGTATAGGTTTCATATTGGTCAAATAATCTGGTACTTCTCATAAACTGGGCATGGACACAGAAAAAATCAGTGAAATGAACTCGTCTGCTCTTGCCCTGAAGCAAATGGAGAGTGCTCACTAACATATGGATGAAGAAGCTTCCCATGCTTAACTGGTGAGTCACTGGGGCACTCATATATATAAATGTGCCAGGTAGTTCCAGAAAGGGACATTGTCCTTGTCAGGCCAAACTGGTAATAATACTGAAATATGAGAAATCAGGCTTTTTTTTTTTTTTCTTCCTTTTCCATGTAATTCCATCAACTGTTTCAGAAGTGTGGTAATATTCATGGTACATTGTGCCTAGTCACTTATTCCAAATATACATCTTGATCTTTCACATAAAATAACTTCTTGATTAACACAGGAATAACCTTAAAGCATTGCCTAAATAAACATTCATCCAAGATATCTCAGGGATATCTTGAAATCCTGATGTTTCTAAAGATGATGTATAAGCCTTGTCTTTCCCAGGGACTTTGGACTGGCATTGGCACTGCTGATACCACTAAGCTAGTCCCTCTTTTGACCATCTACAGATTTTCTGCATAGAGACTATCATCCTCCTATTCAAAAATGCCCTTGGCCACCTCTGTGTTAATCTGAGTGCTGGATTAATAGAGCTGTTAGTGCAGAGACAGGAGCCAGGCTGAGCCAGGAACTACTACACAGGAAATTCTTGTAGCCACTGCCCCACTTAAACATGCAAAATGTTGGTGTTGGCTTAGGCGTCTTTCCACACCTCATTCTGCAGAAGGCATTCAGCCTTCTTCATTACATGCCCATTCTGGGCTTCTTGGGCAGAATTTATCTATGCCCCACATTATCTATAGTTTACTTTATATAATTTTACTTTCATCCCATGTAATTAAGAATAGATTGCATCACTGTTTTCATCCAGTCCAGCACAAGGGATCCCTCTGGTATATAGCTGTGACCTAGACTCCATTACATACTTCACTTCAGCACTGCTTTGGAAAAATGACTGAAGAATATGTTTGGGGGTTTAAGAGGGGTGATGCAATGAGCAGTTTAAAGGGAGTTACAAAGCACAGAATGGACATGAAATGTCATCCCTGCTTAGAGTGCCAGTGATCCTTTAACCTTATCTAGGTCAGCACAATCAAAAGCAGAGCGTTCTGTGACATTGTTAAGCTATCAAAACAATGTACTCTTTGATATCAAAGAACAGCCAAAATGATCATCAGCAAAATTCCTTTTGTAATAATACAACAACAGTTAACACAATACCTTGAGGAGCATTATATTGTTTTCCTTGGAAGACCTGTTAAACTGAGGATTAGAAAAGTAGCACATAACCTTAAATATCTGCTGTTCTTTTTCAGCTGTGGATGCTCAAGGGGCTCCAAGAACAACTCTTATTTCTGATTTTCTTAATCTGCAATTTAAAGAAAGTCCAGAAAGAGAAGGTCACTACTGGAACTGAGCAACACCTCTGAAGATAATCAAAAACTCACGATTTCACTTTACAGGAATGTGATTTAAAAATAAAAAAAATTGTTCATTTTGATGTTTTCACATGAGCTTATATTTTCTTGTACAAAGTAACTTTTTTTTAACGTAAGTCTCATTTGGTGAAATAATAGCGTGATAGATGACCCTCAGGCCATGGATTAATTTTAAGAAAAGGTCTTCTGACTTTATAGGGAGAGTCTCTTGCACAAGGACTGCTGGTACTGATGCCTTCACATTATCTTTTCATGGACATGATATATGACCTAATACTGCAGAGGACCGACACATGCCCAACTAACAGCATACAGGTTGCCTTACTGACATCAATGGGATGTTAACACACACATCAATACTCGTTTTCAACATTATACATATAGGAAGTGCCCTGCTAAAGTGGACATCATTAATATTAATAAGAGTTTTGTCCTTAACTAAATACAGGACGCAGCCCATCGAGGAAGAACAGACATTGCCTAGCTCAAGACACTCTGATAGTGAGTATTACAAAGGGAGACTGTCAAAGACCAAAGGGAGTTACATGTCCAATTCCTGCCAATAGACAGTAAGAGTTAATTAACACTTTAAACCTCCTTTTCCACCAAGCTCCTGAATATCATCAGAAACGTATTCATTAGAGTTTGCCTTTCCTCATTTTGCCATGCTAAATGTAATTCGGTCCAGTAAGAAGACACTGCCAGAAAACATATTGATGGATTCCTGTGCTTTATCTTGAGACCTCAGACTCACTATACACAGGACAACTTATTCAATTCAAAATGAAGACCTTATCAATCAAAAAAGAAGAGTTGTTTTCTCTGTTTATGTGTCTCAGTAAAACATACAATCCATTTATTCATATGTGAATTTTTGCTTGTCAAAATAGACTGTACAGATTGGACTGATGCCTAAAAATTTCTCTTTTCATCTAGAGGAAGCTTTCAGAGCTACAGTGATATAAGGGTCACAGAATTCCAACCCTTGGAGTCTTCACATATCATTCCTTTTTTTCTCCCTCTCTCTGTTCTCGGCTTAGTGTTAATACACCTCTTAGATACTAAGCTTTGACCTGTAAGAGTTACTACATCCTTGCCTTCTCCAGTATAGGTCTCCTTCAGTGTATGCTGAGCTTTTGATTCTAATTATTTTTACACTGCAAACATTTGTCTGCCTAAAATGAGTATTGGACTTCTGATTTTAATAGCTTGTTCAGGAATCTATAGAGACCACCAAATTCAGGTTGAAGGCGAGGTAATCACATGGGTACAAGTCTGTCTCAGTATAATTCAAAGACTTGGGAAAATTGTTCTGTTCTGCTGCACATCCCCCAGAGGTATAACTGCTGGAGCTGCAGAAAGTCCAAGCAATCGGCCATGGCATATATACAGAACCACAAAAAAAAAAAAAAAAAAAACACTGCCACCTCATCCAGGTCTCTGACAGGTTGGTTGCAGACCACGCAGAGGTTAACACCACTGGATTCATGCTACTTTGTCTGAAATAAAAATGATTTCAGATGTGGTTATGAGCACTAGCGGGAAAGGTTAAATGTGCAGCAATTGCACCTCCTAAGCATAGTTTAGTCATAGCATAGCAGCGAGTAGGTTTTGCAGAGGCAAGGTCACACAGCTGAAGAGAAGACGACCAGACAGATACAGTTTTGGTTTGCCACTCAAGGACAGCCCAAATTGACTTCCTTGTTAGAAAATCAAACCAGGAACCAGAGCTGCCATTCTCTCCACGACACTGGAGTCAACACTGCCCTTCCCTGTTCACTGAATAGCTCTCAAATCTGAGTTTTTACAACCATAACTGACCCTGAACATCTCTGATCCACTGTCTGAAAAGATAAGAGACTCCAGCTTCTGTCAAAAAATCCCTTAATTCCAAAGAGGAAAATTTGGGTTTTGTTTTGTAAATGTCCAAAAAGATAAATGTTAGATATGAATATTTCTGCTTTTACAAAAAAAAAAAAAAAAAAAAAAAAAGGCAAGCACAGCTGATTCAGCAGCAGAAGTGTTGCAGTTAGTTTCACTTAAAAGAAGACAAATAGAGCCATGTCCTCCTCCTCTTCAGGGTGGAGGAAGGCTGACCCAGCTGCTCACACTGTGTTTGAGGATGTCAGGTTCACACAGGCATCTTGTAATTGGTTTTGGTCTGCTGTTTTCTTTTAGTTACTCAAAATACAGAAAAATAATTGGAGAACCTAAAATATGATTTAGAGAATATTTTAGCTATGAGGGAGGAATTTTATTTCCTGACGTGAACAGTAGATGTCCCCATTACCCTGAGCCAGCTCTTCCACATCCCTGTTGGGGGATATCTCACCTAGGGAAGGGGTGCTTGATGCTCCATTTTGACTCACCAACCAGACAAGACTAATTGTCCTAATCCCAGCTCCACCATTCAGTTTTTGTGAGCCTAGACAAATCACTTAAATTGAGGTGTGTGAGGGGTGGGGGGAGAATGGTGTTTCTATCTAATTTCTGTCTAGTAATTTCATCTCTCAGGATGTTTTGAGGCTTAGTTCCAGGCAACACAGGTAAAATTTTCTGAAGTTAATTGTGATACATCTCCATCTCCAATACATTGTTGTTTCAGATAAATAAATAATGAACAGAGTCTTTCATCAGTATGTTCTGTATCCTGTTGGATCTATCTGTACACAATGCAGACCAGTAGTTTACAAAACAGCTTAAAGCAGAATGACAAGTTCTTAGATCAGCTAGTGAGAAAATTACTAATTTAAGCAATTCTTAAAAAGATCAATATCCAGCTTACTTTACTTGCTGCTTTGCACATTATGCCCCATCTCAAGAGTTAAAGTTGCCACAGTATAAAAAACTTCACAAATTATACTTATTTACAGTGTGTTTCTGTCAAAACCACTTATTTGCAAGAAGAGCTCCTCCACATTCAGTTAAATGGTCTTTCCAGATAGTAGCCATAAAAGACCAGGAATGGTGAAGCATGGGGTGTTCCTCAATAATGTCAGTGCAGCTATCTGAAATGCAACAGAATTTATATCAGAAGTCATGTTATTTGCATATGTTATCCAGGAAAAGTACAAATTTGGAACTTTTTATCCTAAGAAGTAATTACTTCTTAGGGGTAGGATAACTGAGATGAAAGTGAACAGGAAAGCGAGCAGCTGGCTTGTCACAGCTGTTGCTGTTTACTGATGAGAACACAGGCTGTAAATTATGATGAACTCTTCTGTGTAAATGTCCCCTACAGGAAGTGGTGGTAGACAGTTTTTATGAATAGCTCCCTCTTTAGAATTTTCCTTTTACATTATTATATTGTAAAACTTTAACTGCAACTCAATTTCTCTAAAAATCACCCATTTCTTGAATCTCCAACATGTGCCAGTATGCATTACTTTAAGTCTACCAGGAACTTCAGCAGTTCTTCCTACAGTTCTTACATTAGAAGACAAATGCCTAAGAATATTCCTAAGCATTACATTGGATGAATGCGTAACAAAACCTAAGTATCTCAGAGAGTTCAATACTCTTTTTCTCTTTTTCTAAGGAAAAGAAAATGGAAATAGGTCAGAAGAATGAAACCTGCCATCTTCTAACAAGCGAACAAATTGAAGAACAAATTCGAGGCTCACCAGAAAAGGCTTCGCAGAACTGCAGTGAGAGGACAGACCTGGAGAATGTAGTACACAGTAGTCACTCCCAAACTGTGTGATGCATGGGCAGGCAGCAAATCTCCTGCAGAATTACGCTGCCCAGGTAGCGTTCTCATTTGAAAGACTGATGAGGATTCGTACATGAAGTTTATGAAAGCCAATGGGAACTAGCAGGAATCTGTTGTCTGGTAAGTTTAGGAATGCCTGACACAAAAGACAAGCTATACACAGGAAGAGCCTTTTTAATTTTCTTTGTAATAATTTTTGAGGGTGCAGGATTCAGATGCAGAAATCCCTAGAGTCTGCAAGTTTCAAATGCTAATAAAATATCTAACTAGTTATCACAAGTAAAAAAGACACAGCAGTGGGAGAAACATTTCTGTATTGCTAACCTCTGTGTCTGTACCTGCCTTCTGCTTGCCTTGCTGGTAAACCACCACAAAAAAACCAGCATGACCTTTGTGTGAAGAACTTAGAAAGCCTGCTATCATCTTAAATATCTTTAGAAGGACTCAGAATTTTAACCCTCCCAATACATCCAGCTTTCATTTTTATTCAAGAATTAGAGAATAGCAGCTCTCCAGATTGTGGCTATTATTGCACTGAAATGCTTACCTGTACGGCACAGAATCTTACTAGTTATAATCCAGTTGGAAATATGTGAAATCTTCACACTTCATATCCCAGAAAACTCTTGCAAACCTCTTCTAGAGAAAGTACATGTCTTTTAGAATTGATCAGCTCATAAAAGAGCCAGGACTAGTCACACCAAAATCACTCTGCATCCTCCAACTAATCCTTTTCCTGGGACTATTCACACTGAAACTTCTCTCTGCATATCAGTGCTTTGATCCACATGGTCCTAAAGGCATAACACGATCAAGTTTTCTGTGGTTTTTGCCCCTGCTCAGTGGCTAGCTTGCAAAGCTGTGTAAAACCAAGTGCTAATACAAGACAAGATAAACAGCAGACTCATGTTCTGAACAGGCAGAAAGTGGCCTGTGTTTCTGGAGCATACTGTCTAATACTGTATTCTTTCTGTCAAATGCATGCAACTTTGTAGAAGCAACACCGATTCACTAAAAATGCTTTGAGGACTCTCTGAGCTAATTAGATCTACTTGCTAAGATATTTTTCTGTAATATCATACAGTAAAAAGGTGAATATAAGGCAGTAGCTTTGATATGATAAAACCGCCTTTTAAAAAAATCATGAAGTCAGACTGACACCTGTTTACAAGTGATAAATCAAAGAATAGTACCTATGCCCCTTGCTGGCATTCTGTTCAGCAGAACACTGAAAAAAAAGAATGCCAGCAGTGCTAGAAACTGCTGATAGTCACAAGAGATTTGCAGATAATGACAAAAACTGAAAAAAAAAGAAAAGTTTTGTATGGTGCATGGAGCTGTCACCACAACAGAGATGACAATGCCTTTGATGGCTCACAGCAGTCACAAAGAGCTCTGCTACCTCTTAGCCCCGTATTTACCTTCTTCCAATTTAAGTCAGTGGAGATCCAACTAACAGGGTCAGCAGAGCCCTGAAAGAGATTCAGTTCACCTGAACAGATCCCAAGCACTGAACTGATCCATTGAATCCCTCTGCAAAATCCCTATATTGACTAGATAGACTTCAGTGATCATGTGCAAGGTTAAACTATGGACACTAGGGCATCTGAGCTGGATCTGACTGATACGTCACTGGACTGATGAGAGACTTTCAACCTCTAGGATCTGGAGGCCATGAGGTTTCTAAAATGGAACTAAACCTCTTTATGTGGGCAAATAAAACTAGACTAAAATTACATGAGCTGAGTCCTACCATGTAATCGGACATGTAGTGGCTTGCAAGGTTACGTGGCTCACCCCAGTACTCAGAGAAGGCAAACACTCTGCAGACAACCTGGCAGGGGGGGGCGCAGGGAGAGATCCTATCTTCACACCACAACATAAAATGCTGTTTCTCACTAACACCTCTGCTGTGAGCTCTACTGTGGAGGAGGTTTTCTCATTTCACAATTAGAAATGTCAAATATCCTTAAGAGGAAAAACAAAACCCACATCCTTTTCATTTAGATATATATTAAACAGTGAACAGGGAAGAACCTAGACAAAATCATGGGGGCTTTCTTTACTTTGTCCACCTCTTTTGTTGTCATTCTCCTGGTAATTCCTGGAGGTAAGTGCCCCAATTTGATCCTTTTGCTAGTAAACAGTGATATGCAGAGTCAGAGTTACGTAGAAATGTATCAGCATTAAAAAGGCACTCACTATTATTATTGGAATTCTTATGATGAGTGCAAAGGAGCTAATAAGAACTCTTATGTGTTTGGCCTTTTCATAGAGATAAAAAAAAATCTGAATGAATTTAATTAAAGCTGCACAAAGGGCAGAGGAGTTCAGAGGAGTTAACATAATTATTATCTGATCCACCTCTCTAGAGACATACACATGTATTAATCTCTTGCTTTTCTGTTTTTCTCAAAAACATGTTAATTTAACATGACTTACACTATGTAGCCCCATTTCCAGGAGTGCACAGAGGACACATAATGCACAGTGTTTATCTGTGGCAGATCGAGAGGTTCTTAGTTACAAGGAAAGCTGAGAAATTAACCACAGCAGAGAGGTTCAGGAAAAGAAATCTGTGCAGCAACAACAACAATACTTGGTGGATTTTTTGTTAAAGTTCACACCACTAATCTAATTTTTGTCATACTGAAACGTACAGAAGTAGTAGTGCTGAGCAATATTAAGTCTACCTTGAAGACTAGCATTGTGGCATATGTACATACTTGCATGTCTATATACTTTATAATTACATTAACTTTTCTTCTAAGAGACTTAAGTTTCTTATAGTATTCATTAGCCATGTTGTAGTATTGTGACTTATTTTTATTTTCAGGTTTGTGTGTGGATATCATTGGAGGAAATGAAGTAGCACCTCACTCAAGACCATTTATGGCTCTAATTAGAGGAAAAAAGGACGCAAAAATTTGTGGAGGAGCTTTGATCAAGGAAAACTGGGTGTTAACAGCTGCCCACTGTAATATGTAAGTTCTGAATCTGATTCAGAGATCTGTTAGTGAGTATCCAGTGATTTTGTGCATTTACCATGAGCATGATTGTGTTCTGATTATTGTGTTTCTAGATTTATGTTGACAGCTATGATTTGGTGATTAAGAAATACTGTAGCAAGCTGTGCTGATCTTCAGTGTTTCTGAAGAGGTATTTTGCAAGCTTCTATCAGCATGCAAGTATAGACTAGCAACACTGAAGTAGTGAATTTAGGATAAAGATTTATGCCTGTTTTCTCAGTACGCTTGACCAAATTGAGATTTGTCAGTCTAGCTGCTCAGAAAACAGAATCAAATTCTTATCATTTTACTCCATAAAAGATATGCCTTTCACTGTAGAATGAGACAGCTTACAGATCTAACTGGAGGAATTTTCTCCTTTATAAGAAAGATGTTCAGAGACCCCTACTTTACAGAATATCTGTAAGTAAGTTTGTCAGCCAGCCTTTTTTCTTCCTGACCGACTCAAGATGCAAACGGCTGTTTGGCCCAGAACACTCCTCCCCAGCAAGGCGAGATGTGAGGTTTAAATCACATGTCCCACCCGTTGCCCTTGTAGGGAGGCCTGGAGCTGCTGCTGAGCCAGACCTCACGCAGGCTCAGTCAACAGCCTTTCCGGGCCAGCGAATCACTGGACTGTACAGATATCAGAGAAACATATCAATTCCTCCTGTCACCATCCAAACGGGGGATATTCCAGACCTACTACAAAGACAGCATAGGCTCAAAAGCTGCAATATTAACACAAGGCAAAGAATGATGCTATATGAGACCTCAGTGAAGAGAAAATACAATGAATAAATCAACCTAATGATGCTCAGTCAACAGTTAGAGCTTAATAGCTGAAAGAAAAAGACTAACCATTTCCTCAGGGTTTTGCTTGTTGCAGTAAGAAGCAATTTTTAAGAAGCGCCATCCTATACACTTGCTCAAAAATACCCTCCCATTCAATCGTAGTGTACATTTTTCTCACAGAAATAGCCACACCTGTGGTTTGACATAAAGGAGCATCTCGCTTGACCAAAGAGGGTAGACTCCTGGTTTCTATACCAGGAAGCCCCAGTAGGCACAACTATGTCAACATTTTAATATCTAGTAAGTATACAAAGCTGCAGAACAACTGAGAGGAAGTAAGTGAGAGAGCTCATGTGGACTCAGAAAATGGTTTTGAAAACTACATCAGGTGTTAGAGTAAAGCAATAGCACAATTCGGTCCAATTGTGATATTTCTGACCTAACAGTCCTGTGAGCTATTCTCTTAAACTTCCAGCATAAATGGCACAGGGACACACTTGGTGAGATCACTACCGTCAGCAAAGCCAATGACACCACTTTCCATTTGGTTCCCAAATGGAACCAAAG
Organism: Rhea pennata; assembly: GCF_028389875.1. Taxonomy (NCBI): domain Eukaryota; kingdom Metazoa; phylum Chordata; class Aves; order Rheiformes; family Rheidae; genus Rhea; species Rhea pennata. The sequence goes on along the minus strand of NC_084702.1, from coordinate 63,264,169 downwards.
TTCAGAGTCAGGCCCTTGAGCCTTGTCCATGCTTGTGGGAAGGTGAAAAGAGAACACCACAAATCTTGATTCACTGACTCAGTTTGTTTAACTATTTGTGAAAACATGGTAATGTTTTATATTTTTCTAACATAACATTACTTTTCAGGCATGAGGCAAGAGGAACTGTAGCAACTGGTCATTATAGCACCACATTTAACAGCAAGGAGTTACAGACTTAGAGCAAGTGAATCCTACTAACCCTATTCTCTTTCTTCTCAGGAAAGATGGCATTGTTATTCTTGGAGCTCATTCACTGCAAAAAAGAGAGCGCGAGCAACAAGTTCATCAGATTGCAAAACAAATTCCCTACCCATGCTACTCTGATAGTAAAAAGGAAAATGATATAATGCTGCTGCAGGTATAAACTTATACATTGCTTAAGGAATACGCACCTTCTACGACGTAGCAATTTCTTCCTCCTTATGAGGAAAGGAGAGGAGTCAATGGACTTCCTGGAGACTCTATTTCCTGGTGACAGTTTGGTCTGCAAATCTAGCCCAATATGAATTGGGGACTAATGCATTCAAACTAAATTCCTATAATGCACACCAATGCTAGAAATAAAAAAAATTCTGGAGCTTGGCCAAGATATGTCTGCCCCTACCTTTTCAAAAATATAATAAAGATTGTTCACAGAAAGAGGCATATTTCGCATATTAAAATAAGATGGCTAAAAGCTCCAATGTTCTGTCTGAAAAACAGTTTTAATAAAAAATATTTATGATTTCTCCCATTTTCAGCTTTGCCAGCTGCAGTGATTGCTGCCATTTTGTCCAAGCTGAGATTCACTCCTTTTAGGGTTCAAATACTATAAGAGACAGAGAAGAGAAACAGGGGGGTTTTTTTAGAGCTAACATTTCAGCAGACCCTGAATGGGTTTTCATGGGACAAAGGACACTCATTTTCCTAATTCCATCATTACCTCATTGATTAGACAAATCCTGCTACAAATAATTGAAGTATCTCAAAAAAAGGATTGAAATAATCCTCCACTATCTTGATGGAAAAGATTGAGTGATTAATATTGCAGGGGTCTCTATTAATCTAATCCCCATAATAACTATTTTCTGTATCTTCCACAGCTTAAAAAAAGAGCAAAACTTAATAAAGCTGTGAAAATCATTCCATTGCCTAACTCAGATGATGATCCCAAAGCAGGAACAAGTTGTAAAGTAGCAGGATGGGGAAAAACTCACAATAACCTGAAAAAGAGTTCTGGTACGCTAAGGGAAGTCAACATCACTGTCATCGATAGAAGAATATGCAATGATTGGAAGCACTATAACAGCAACCCTGTCATAACAGAGAATATGATATGCGCTGGATCTAGGAGAGGAGGAAAGGATTCATGTTCCGTAAGTGTATTTACTGGCTGTATCCACCTAGAGAATACTAAAAATAAAATATAAAACACTAGCTTTTAGTCTTCTAACTTCTGCTTATTCTTCAGTTTGATAAAGAGCTTATTAAAAATGAGTGAATTTAGCAAAGGTTTGTTTATCAAAGCCTTAAAATCAAAGCTTCAAATGGATAAATTCACCTTCACAGACTTTAGATTTTGTATTTTTACCCAAGCATAGCCAACAGCTATTCTCTTCCTCCACAAAATGATGTTTAATAGAAAAATCTCCACAAAATAACTTATGCTTAATGGATCCATTATCAAGCAACTAAATCGAACAGAAGAACTTCTCCAATGTCACAATTTTTGCCTTTGACGTATGTTTTTCTGGTAAAAAAGCATTTTCACTGGGCACCAAGTCAAATAAATAACTGTGCAAGAATAACACTACTTTTAAAAGATTTAAATTCTGAATTAATGAAGCTACAAAAAAAAAAAAAAGGTACAAATTCCCAGAAACTTTGTCTTTTAAGAGGAAAGTTTCCATTCTTTTTTCATATTCAGAAACACTATATAACTATTCCTTAGCAGCGGTCTAAATTTATTCCACATAACTCACATGTCAAAGATCAGATTTAAGTATTTTTGTTTTAGCTAGTGAAAAACTTGCCTTCTAAGGAGAAAAAAAAAGCAATACTATTCTCTACATTTCTGCTTCTTCCTTTCTCTTCTAGAAAGAGATTTAAGTAAGATAAGGGTTTCTAAGCTCTGGTAAATTTCAATGACATTTTTCTCCCTTGTTTTCCAGGGGGATTCAGGTGGACCTTTAATATGCAATAATGTGATGAGAGGCATCACTTCTTTTGGAAAGGCCAACAAGTGCGGTGCTGTTGACAGCCCTGGTGTCTACACTCGACTCACAAAGCAATACCTTCTATGGATAAGGAAAACCATAGGGGGAGATTTACAGGCTGGATTTTGACCTGTTAATTTCCTACTCTGTGCTGGTGTAACAAAACCTTGTTTTGCAATATATGCTGCAAAATAGCTTCATGCTAGTGGTAGAAGTATTCCCATGCCAAGCTTTAGCAGCTTTATTTCTTAGGGATGAAACTGCATGTCTGCTTTCAGAACAGATGTGACCTTAACAAAGCCAGAACAGAGCACCCTACATTAACAGCTTTTGTAGTTCATACTCCAGCTGTTTGGGTCCTAGCTGCACGTTGAGTATATATACCGTACTCTTCTGTGTCTAGATTTCTGCAAACAACTCTGAAAGTAGATGAAGTGTCACGTACCACTCTAGATACCTGAAAAACTCAGATTTTCTGCAGCAGAACTCCTGATTTACAGGTGGAAGGAACTGGTAAGCTTTAGGAAATGAAGTCTCAGCAACTGGACCATTTGGACAGTTTGTGAGACACAGTAAGTGTGTATTCTCTAACTTTCATGCCTTTGAAACCTCTGTCTTTCACCCTTTAATGTACTTCGCAATAATAAAGAAATGATAGAAAAATCTACTTTCTGAAGTTGTCAGTTTACATTAAACACCCCCCCTCTTGCAGTGCAGGTATTCTGCATACAGTCTGTATACAGTAACATATACATTTTTAGATGTGCTATATGTTTACAGATTACACCACGATCAGCAAGATTATATTAAAAATCAGCTGAAAATCATCCTCCACAGAAATTATAAAAGGTGTCATAGCTGGAGCATGAATATGATAAATCTCTGTTAGTAAAGGAAAAAATAATAATAATTTCATGGCTCCACTACCACTAGTTAGCTAGATTTCATTGACAGACATGCAGCAAAATTTTTAAATGTTTCAAGAACCACTTCTCAAACAGCAAACAGATCTATCACGAAAAATATTTCTCTGCATGTCCATATTAACAGTCTTGAGCATCTTTAATGCTGTATCTTAAAAGGAGGTTGGTTTTATTTTATGCTGCTTTGTTAAAAAAAAAAAAATAGAAGTAGAAGTTAGCTAACAGAAAGCAGAAAACGTTCAAAGGCTAAGCAAAGTATGCTTAGCTTCATATTCACACTTTCCTCATGCCATTCTCCTATCCCACCCCATACTAAACATCTATTCCTTTATTTGATAAACTGAGCATTTAGGTAACTTCTACAGAAAGAAAGGAAATTTGAGGGAGAACTATAGAAATCTATATGAGTAAAGGGATTAATTCATTACTATTTTCCCTTTGAAAATGGAAAAAAGAAATTACATTTTTTTAAACTTTGAAGTATTTTAAGCATTACTTTGCACATTTAAATCAGATTCTAAGTGTTTGATAAAATCAGCTGCAATAAACATGCTACCATTAGAGTATAAGCATCATAAAAGTTATTCTCTATTCTTAGATACTAGCTTCTTCGTAGTTGTGTCCATCTTTTCTACCTTGTTTTACACAAGGCCACAAGAGATGACCACAGCAACTAGCAGCTTAGCGTATTTATTGTAAATTAACAATTTGTTGAGTACTCAGGACATCTGAGAAAACATGAGTGGTCTCAGCCTTTGAGAGCTAGAGTTAGTGATCATGATTTAAGAACAGCAGCCGAAGAGATTTTAAGTGATGAGAATCAAAGATATGACAGTTTCACATTCATTTCCAGAGATGTTTGCACTCCTCCTTAATATTGTCTCTCTCTCTTCAAGCATTTGATCATAACTTAATTTTCCACCAGATGACACTGACCCATTCCCCTGATCTTCTGTACTTCCTCAGGTCAGTTACAGGAAGTGTTCTAAATGTTTCAAACTGTAGTTAAAAAAAAAAAAGAAAAAAAAAGAAAAAAATTCAAGCAGCATAAGTTTCTGAGCTCACAGGTTTTTAATATACAAATGCAAGACCAAATCCTGACCCAGCACCTCTTTTCCAATGGTGAAAGCAGAGCTCCAAAGACATCTGTGGATAGAGCCTGCTTTGAACAGCACCACTGAGTTGCATCTGAACAGCATTTGAAGATGTATCTCAACAGCCTTACTTAGCTCTTGACAGCATACAAGCCTTCATCAGACAAACTCCCATTAAAGTCCAAGGGACTCAGCCCTTGTGAACACTAAATAAAATTCATTGAGTGCCAGCTGCCAGGTTTGCTGACACTCTAAATTAAACTGGTATCCATATGGGCTAAATGAACTAACTGTTGTGTTCGACCCAGACAGAATGCCTCTTTGATTCTGCTTATCAGGCTTCTTAGTTGATTACACAATTATATGCAGTAATAGAACATGCAGAATATATGCAGAATAGAAACAAGTATGCATGTACTTGTATCTTCAAATATCTATCACATACAATAAGTGAGTTTAAGGAAACAATTCAAAATCCAGTAGAAGGCAGTTTTCTAATAAATCCAGTCCTCATTGCTGCTATGAGGACAATAGAGAATTCACAAGAAATGATTTTTAAATTATTTAGAGTTATGTATTTAGGCTGGGTGTCAAGAAATATTTAAACAGGTTCTCTTTTGCACTGTGATCTATGTGATGTGTAAAATGATACGGTCCCCTGGACTGGTCTCTGCTAGTTCTAGCCCTTGAATGACTCAAGGTTACTTACATGAGGGGCATGTAGTTTTATATCATCTTAGCATCTTCACTGGGAACACACAAGAGCCATAGCTAAAAGCAGAACCTAAGATTTTAGGCTGGCACTTCACACAGGGAAGATTCCACTCCTGCTTGCTAGCTTAATGAAAATAAATGTTATTTTTCAGTTGCAATATTTTTCCTCTACTGTGAATGAGACAAGTTACTAGCACTCTACATGACTATTAACTGATGAGGAAAATTGCTTTCTCATGAAAACAAAATTGCTTTCTCATGAAAATACAATGCTATTTTTTGCTATGTTTCATTTGGAAGAAACATATATATCCCTAATTGAATGGGCCAAATGCACTTAATCACTTGCTTTCAAGGAAAAGAAGTCACAAGAATGAGCTCAGATAACCATTAGAAAACGGTTTGCTAGTGCATCTGCTCTCCTCAGGCTCATGGCATTTCCACACACAAGCTGTCCCATCAGCTGCCACAGAAAAGAGTCTGCTCTCATCTGGGCTCAGGGCTACATGCAGCACTCTCCCTTTGTGACCTGCAAAATAAAATATGCATATAAAATACTCAGATGTGTTACAATTTTACACTGAGACAAAGTGCACTTTCACCATCACCCACTCATGGTATGGCTTGTTTTATTTCCACTGTAAAAGCTAAATGTGCTGCATAAGATGCATTTTTTCACTGAATCCTGCCTTATCTAGAGAGTGCACATTCACATTAAAAAGGAACTGAAGGCAGTTTTTTTTTTTTTTTTTTTTTCATATTAGGGACCAGGTTTTAACAGCAAGGAAGAACTATATCACATTGAGAAGACTTTTAAGAAGAACATTAAACCTGAACTCTCACTTCCCCACTGCATTTACCATACGAATCTCATCTGCGTTTGGTAATGTGTCTCATGGCTGAGCATTCCCATCTGGCTGTATATGGTTTGCAGACAGTTTGTTGTTGATCCAACAACTATGAGATAGTGTCTCCAGCTGCAGAGTTATTACTATTAAGGAGATCTTCTAATAACGAGTAACTGAATAACTTATTTGAATTATATATTGAGTTTGTCCGTAGTCGTAATAAACTTTGGGAGCTAGATATTGAAAGCTAGAAGCTACATCAGTCTAGCAATACAAAAATGTGAAAAACAAAAAACCCTCATTAACCTGTTTATACAAGGTGGTTCTTCAATACAAAAGAGTTTTAACCTGATGGCCAAACAAGGATCTGATATTAAACAGAGACCACTGAAACCTATGCTTTACTGCTCTGTCACAGACCTCCTGTACGATCTTGCATACAATGTCACACCATGAGCTTTTTAGGCACTTGGGGCAAAAGAAATTAGGAGCCTTCTCAGGTTATTGAAGGGTACACCATTTTGTCAACATTGATGACCATGAGCTCACACCACACAACTCTTAACAACCTCTCCTTTCAGTATCCGCAATAACTTTGAAGAGATGTAGTCTTTAGAGGCATCCAAAAATATTCACTTACTAACTGAAATTTCATTAATAGTTTCAGACACAAATAAGTGAAGGAGAGTTGAAGAGAAATCAAAACCACAGAAATTCTTCATTTCCATGTTTTCTAAGTGGAAAAGACTAGAGTTATTTCACGGTCTCAAGATTACATTTAGCTACTTTTCAAAACAAATGTTCTGTTTATGTGCTTTCCTTGAGGTAAAACAAACTTTGAGAGGAGGAAATTTAAATCTAAAATTATCTAGCAGCTTATGCTCCTAGCTCTGTCAGAAGTTCCTATCCCAAAGAAGGACTTCATGCTTTAAAAAAATTCTTCCAGCTGTTCTACTTCAAAGTGCTCTCTAGTAGGCAAGGAAAATTACTAAAGTATTCAACAATAGCTCATAGCGCTGAGTTGTCAGCTGAGGTCTTCAGCAATTCACAGTAGAATGTAATAATGAAATGCAATAATGACAATTTCTTTTGGTGCAGAATCATGTGGTGTCTGAGACTGATTTAGAGCCATCCTGAAATTAACACCGTATTTTTTCCAAACATATTTTTAACATTGACAATTTTCTCCAACATCCAATTTCTTGGTTGCAAGAGTCTCCATAAGTAGAACTATCCATGTAGTAATTACCTGATCTTTTTGTTCAGGAAAATTAGGTTCTTGCAGATGTGTAAACTGAATAGGAAACATGAAGATAAGTAACACTCCAGTTTCACATTACTAATGCATTTGATTTACTATGTAAGTGTTTTGCACTACACATCCTCAAAAGTAAATCTTTTCATTGTAAATTGTGCATTCAAGATCCATACACAGATTTGAGAAACTTGAGCAGTTAAGTAGCTACAGTAAAGACTAAACATAGATTTTACATTTCTAGTCTGCAGATCTACTGAGTCATTTCCCTCATGTCACTTTCCAGATCATTTCTCAGAGCAAGCTACCTTTAGAGCTATACATAAACGAGTAGGGATAAGGAAAGAAAAGCAGGATAAAGTAGCATTACACAAGGATAACGTGTAATCCACATGCCTTCTCTTCCATCTTTGTATTGGATATGCTTTCCCCTTACAGATTAGTGTTTAACCCAAGTCCCTGGTTCCCAGAACAGCATCCCAGAAAACAGCATATATTAAAATTTAATCAATGCCTTCAAATGCATTAGTGGAGTGCAAAAATTATTTGGAAATATGTTTGTTAGGTGGAAAAGTCAAACACTTATTTGGACATACCATTGTTACTGAGTGTGGGAAAAAAACCTGCAAAAATGCTGCCAGTGCTGAAATAATTTGTATTTTCCATAAAATTCAGATGCTTCTGTTGGATCTCCTCCATTAAGACTGAAATAAATGAAATTCAATGGATGGGAGTGACAGCAAGCACTAACTACAAGAAGGATCAATAGCAAAGAATAATTTTCACAGAATCACAGAATGGTTGAGGTTGGAAGGGACCTCTAGAGATCTAGTTCAACCCCCTTGCTCAAGTAGGCTCACCTAGAGCACCTTGCACAGAATCATGTCCAGGTGGGTTTTGAATATCTCCAGAGAAGGAGACTCCGTAACTTCTGGGCAACCTGTTCCAATGCTTTGTCACTCTCACAGTGAAGTTTTCCTTACATTCAGAGGAACTTCCGGTATTTCAGTTTGTGCCCATTGCCTCTTGTCCTATCACTTGGCACCACTGAAAAGAGTCTGGCCCCACCCTCTTGACACCCTCCCTTAAGGTATTTGTAGGCATTGATGAGATTCCCTCTCAGTCTTCTCTTCTCCAGGCTAAACAGGCCCAGCTCTCACAGCCTCTTCCCATAGCAGAGATGCTCCAGTACCTTAATCATCTTAGCAGCCCTGGCTCCAATAGCTCCATGTCTCTCTCGTATTGGAGAGCCCAGAACTGGACACCGTACTGCAGGCTTGGACTCACCAGGGCTGCATAGAGAGGGAGGATCACCTCCCTCAACCTGCTGATGACACTCTTCCTAATGTACCCCAGGATATCATTGGCCTTCCTGGCCACAGGGACACATTGCTGGCTCATGGTCAGCTTGTTGCCCACCAGCACATTTGGGTCCATCTCCACAGAGCTGCTTTCCAGTAGGTCAGCCCCCAGCCTCTACTGCATGATATTATTTCTTCCTAGGTGAAGGACTCTGCACTTCCCTCTGCTGAGCTTCATGAGGGTCCCCTCCATCCATCTCTCCAGCCTGTCAGGGTCCCTCTGAATGGCAGCACAGCCTCCTGATGCATCAGCCACCCTTCCCCATTCTGCATCATCAGCAAACTTGTTGAGGAGGCACTCTGTCCCTTCATCCAGGTCACTGATGTATAAGTTAAAGATGGGAGCCAATACTGATCCCCCACAGAATTCTGATATACAGTCTAGCACTACATCTCTATGGACTGGTACTAAGAGCTGCAAGGAAACTCCATTTTCCTTAGCTATCAGTACAGTACAAGAAAAAGAAGTTGCTTTACAATACTTCAGACAAAAATCATTCATTTAAACCTAGACAGCTCTAAATAACATATGAAGATTTATTTCAAACTTCTTTGGAAGCTGGTCCAGTATCCTTTCCTTATGAGTGGCAATACTGAAGTCCCACATCCAGTTTGTATCATCTAGGGGGTAATCAACCTAAAATATATGGAAGCAACTTGACATTAGCACACTTAGCCCCACTCCAGTAAATCTTAAGGAGAGGTGGGACTCCACATCCTGCAGCTGGTATGGTCTCAGATATGATAGGAGAGAATCCCATCATTAAAACCAAGGCATTTTACAACAGCAGTTTATAAAAAGCTTAAAGTTGACAGTTCCAATCCCATGTATCAGGACTATGTGAATGCATACATGTAGGTAGATATAGGATGTGTGGGTAATATTTTCAGCTTTATTTTACTTAAATACATAAAGTATGTATTTGCAAAGTCATATCGATTAGGCAGAAAGATAGTTAACTGAAAGTTAAAACTATTAACTGAATACTTGCCATAGAGTTCTGATGAATTGATAAGCATAGGATACTTCCATATTATCATCTGATTTCCAGGAAGGCCTTGTCCAGTCATCAGTTCACTGGTTTTGGGTAACCAAAGCAAGGAACAAATCTATTACAATTTAAAAATCTGCTTTAGTTCTCAGAAAGGGTTTAAACACTATGCAGTAGATTTGAAATTTGCTATGCCATACGTAATGCTTAAACAAGCTACTGAGAAATAGCCTCAGCAGGATATTTACTTATTTAGAAGGCTCATCTCACTTCCGACAACACTTCAAAGTATAGCTGCATCATCGTCCCAGTTAAACATGACTGTATCCTACCAGTATCAAACTAAAGCCCTTCAGACAGATTCTCAGCTGAGTAAGTTGGCATGGATCCAGGAGAATCAACAATAGTTATACCACTTTACTTCAGCTGAGATTCAGATCCTCTGTCTCTAAACATTCAAACTCCAGACACTGATGTTTGCCCTCTGACTTTTACACCTCTCCCCACCCCAGCACTCTGGGAATTTTGCCTCCTCCACAACATTCTCTCCTCATTTGAGTTTTGGCCAAAACCATCACTGCTAATAAGGAAAAGATGATGAAAAGTGTCTGGCTGCGAGACTACCTCCTCTTCAACCACTTGAGACAGAAACAGTCAATGAGAAACAAACTGCTTCTGAGTCCAATCACACACTGCAGTTTCAAATGTAGCAGAAATGCTTCTCCAGAGAAAATCTTGCTGTTCCTCTGTCTACAGAACTGCCGTCAAAGCCAGCGGGAGTTTGCCAAAGTAACACAGCTATACAAGACGACCATAGCGAAAATATGCAGACATTTCATCATTTCACCTGAGAATCCGTAGCTGCACTTTGGATGATTTTCTCACAATTTATGTCCCAGACACGCAAAATCCCATCTTTCATTCCACCCCCTGTAGCAAGGATTTCGGACTGCCAAGGACACCAGTTCATAGCCTAAAGAAAACAGATGCCAGAAAGACTAGGACATTAGCTGGAAAAGAGGGGAATGGATTTTGCTTAAAAGCCAGGTTGGAGAAATGAACTGCAAGAAGCATCCAAATGTACCTTTTTCTTTTATTCACTGCACATCATTCTCTTCATATACACACACACAGGATCCCAAAACTCCAATGCCGCTTCAGGTTTCCTTTGCCATTGCTTCACAGTAGCCTACACTGTCTTCACACAAGCCCATAAAACTCCAGCTTCCTTTCTTACACTTCACAGGTCACAGATTCATACTTCAGTGCCAGAAGAGATTACCATCTGACTTACCACCTAAACCAAGCCATCAGGGAACACCACACAACATGACTTACAGGGCTTAACTACAGTCCTGGTTTCTTCCAAGATACACCTAGGATACTCCTGAGCCCCAGGCTCTACCCTGAAGGAAAGCTAAGAACTGAATTTCAGCTATTCCAACAACTTCCTCTGATCCTTAACTATCAGTGTTTCAATCCAGTCTCAGGCTTTTCTGGGAGAATAAGCAGCTTATAGATGCTAGACTCCCCTGTCTCTCACTGCTGATATCTATCCTATCTCCTGTACAGACTGGGACCTTAAGATGAGGAATCTAAGCTGCCTCATTTCTAATTTCTTACTTTAGATCCTTTGCTCCCAGCTGTTATATGATGAAATGAAAGTATGGACAGGAAGACAAAAGAAACTTTACATACAAAATTTCTGCAGAGAGAATTTTCTAAAAGTCAACTTCAATAATTAAAAGATCTAGGTTTTTTACTTGTAGGTATTGTGCAACCAAAGTTCTCTGTGCAAGACAAAGCAAGGAAGAGGAGGCTATAAATTATTTGTTTGGTATGACATTTATAAAAGGCCTACTAATCCAGGAAAAATTCCTAAATCAGTCAAAGCATTAGCAAACTTACCTGTGACTAAGAATACTGCATGAGGAGAATGGGTCTTAAAATTCACTGCATCACAATAAGGGGAGAAGAAATTAGAGATCACCAAGATGATGGGAAAAGTTTCATGACTGTCTACATCAGCAATATGGTTTCATGAGAATATGAGCACTAGACGACCAGCTATTCCAGCTATTCCTTTTCCACATACCTTGACTGCTGAGGAATGAGGCATGGTTTTCAGTGGCTGTGACTGCACTTTCACACCCGGGTCACTAGGCCAAATATTCAATATTCCATCACTAGACCCACTTGCCAGAAACTGGTTGGTTAATGACCATTTTAGGCTGCAAATGCTTTGTTTGTTTTGGCAAAGAGTCCCAACATGGTGCTGAGCAACCCGAACATCGTGGTGATGAATAAATCCTAATCTTGAACCACTGTAGAGGAGAAAAGACAGCATGGATTTGACGTCAAAGACAAGCTACATTGTCACTTTGATGTTTCCTCTGTGGTTTCTGAAGCAAACCATCGAGGAGAACACATGTGTAGAACACTACTGAAATAAGAGGCAAGGAAAATCAGAATCAAAAGCGTCCCCAGACTGTGGAGGTGACTGACAATAGAAAGCAACTATACCAACCAGCTGCTCAGTACAGGCCAGGCAGAAAAGCTGTTCTCCATTAGTTTTCATTTTCCTGAAGATATATTGCAATGTATGACACTGGTTTGTACCTTGTTTAACTGTTAGCTATTTAACATGAACTTTCCTATTCTTCACAAAAGTACTGTTTTACAACATCAGTTTTGCCAAGGCCAGATATGACTCTACTCCAAAAAAAGAGGCAGTATATAATTTCATTGCTCTGAGAAAGGGCTTATCAGTGAGTAACAGTGTCATCTTTGGTTCTGTCCTTCCTCCCCTTCCCACCTTCTATTTTCAGGCTGAAGGAGAATTTGTACCAATCACCTCTACTTGTCACAGTTTGACTTACTCACACTAATTGCCTATTTGGAAACAGATCCATGGTTCTACCTCTGGGGGACCACTCCTTTACTCCCTATACAGAGGGTGAACTATGTGTCCCAGAGGTTACACTCTCCATTTCTGTATGGCTACTTGGCTACTACAGCCAGTATCATCAGTCTACCAAAGGAAGAAATACCCTGCTTGGAACCACAGCTACTGTTACAGCTTAGCTCCTGGATTTTACACATCAATATAAGAGTTGAATTAAAAATACTGAAAATATCTTACAGCGCATAAATCTTTTCTTGTCTTTCTAAGGATAATACCTACATTAAACCTACGACATAAAAAAAGAGCTTCCCAATGGAAATTCACACTTCCATCCATTCTGATGACACTGAGAAACTTATTGTTAACTTCCTGGACATCTGAAAGCTATGTATCTCACATTACTGCAATATATTTATTTTAAGGAAAAATGACTGAAGACTTTCCTATACTAGCTCTTAAAAAATCTTCAGATACTAGCTGAGCTATCTAGAAGCTCCAAAAATGCATACACAGAACTGACTGACTGCAGAGTCATTCTATTATGCTTCTATTGTACAGACTTGCCAAGCTCTTGAAACCAATGAAATCTACCAAAGCATGAGAGAATCCAACCAACCAGTCAGTCAGTGAATATCACATGAATATTCATGGAAAATGTCTATAAAGATACATTGGAATATGCAAAGATGAATCTGCAGGAGGCAAGTGATGACACAGACTTCTCCTATTATATGATAAACAGAAATCTACCAACAGAAACAGAATTGAATTGCCAGTGTTGACCATAGTGAGATTTTTGGTCGTTCTAGTGCTAAGAGTGTTAGCACTAGAAAGTTTTTTGCTTGTCATAAGAAATCAGAATTACTTGCCTTCAAGATAGATGACATCTGTTTCACTAAAAACAAATCAAAATCCATAAAACTTCATGACAGGTTAATTTATGATACTAAAATATACTGATAGTTTCATGAGGATGTGTTGTTGGACTGTTCTGACCACAAGCATTACTAAAGTCAATACAATCCCAGAGAGTCAATTGTCCATAGCAGTTTGGTGTGAGAACAGTTCTCTTATTTTAGTGACAAATAATATTAACTCCATGTCTGTCTTTCTACTTATATAAATATTTAGACTCCCATAATTTTAGAATGACTGATCAGTAGTTGCCAAACCTCACACATTTTATAAGTGTTATTTCAACGTAGTCTATCAACAGTAACTGTAATTCACAGGCTTATCCTGAATTTCATTATCAATTATTTTAAGTTTCTCCTATTTGCGCTCATTTGGCCAAGCTGAAATACAAACTGGAACTAATGCATACTGCAATAAGGTTACGCCACTTGGCAGTAATAGCACGTTCAAGCCTCATCCCTGTAACTTAACTCACTCAGAAGACCTATTCTAAAGGTCACAGCCCTTAATTAACCGATTGTTCAGTTGATATCCTTGTACCTTACTCCACCCAGATGCAATACAATCAAAAGCCACAGACTCTTACTGTGAAGTCAAAACAAAACTACTTCTTTAAAGTAATGTGCCTATCCCGTAACATTAGTTTCATTTTGAGTTTAACACTGAAGTTTAAGTCAGTCAACTCTTACTATTATTACAGAGTTTAAACAGAAGACTATCATACAACTTTAAAACAGAATTATCCATCATAAACCAGCCTCCCCTCAGCCCTTCAAGCCTGGAGAAAAGATATGAACCAAAAAACGCAAGGAAAAAGAGCAAGAGAAAGCATGTTTAGCCATTCTAATCTGAAGCTCCACACTGAAGTGATCCCTAAATACAAAACATTCACAAGCTAGTATAAAAACCCACCCTCAGCAGAGCAAAGACCATCCATTTTAATCCTCACTCAAAGTAGATCTCAGGCTGTAGGAAGCAATGAATTGGCCTTTCCTCAGAGCTACACAGCTGGAGATGTGCAACTCTATAGCAGCTGTGCCTCACTGTGCACCTGAAAGGATAGATGCAGCCTTCTTATCAATGGAGGAACAGTCTGAGCTCCATGTCATTCTCCACCTGGGTTTTTTTTTTTTTGTTTGTTTGTTTTATGAGTCCAGATCCACTGGAGGCAACATCATTTAGATAGAGCTCAAGCTCTGAACAAAACCAGAGCCACAGTCTCCACATTCTAGTGAAATTCTGCAAGTGGTGGCAGCTTTCTGGGAGGTAAATAAGAAAGAGGGACTAAAGAGGACGTGCAATTCCCTTTGCCTTCCTGCCAGGCAGTAAATCTACATATGACTTCTGAGAAGGCAGGTAAGTAGAGAGACAGGATAACACACCTTTAAGCAAAGTCAAAGAAAACAGTTAAAATGATTGGGACTTTTGTCTAAGTAAAAAGAGCAGGACTCTTTCTGTCAATATGTTGTACCACTCACCTGCTTAGAATGTAATGATTCCAGCTCAGAGCTCCAACTACAGACAGATGACCAAACATATTTCTCAATCTCTTTTTTGTTTCAATGTCCCACAGCTGCCAAACCAAAAAACACACACAAATTTAACACAAAGAAAAAAGATTTTTAACTTAATTTCTTTGCAGGTAAGTCACTGCTCAGTTCTGATTTGATATATGGATGGCCTCAAGATCACTCATTTCACAACTAAGACATGAAGAAATATTTCCAAATTTTGATCCCTATACCACCAATGCTGAAGTCAGTAGAAATTAAAGGCAATGTACGTATCTGAGTTTAAAGCTATCCATTTAAGTGCCAGTATTTGGAAATCCACACCTGAAATCATTGACCTGATTACATTCAGACTGCTGACTCAAGACTGCATCAGGTAGCTCTCCATATTATCTAGCATCACAGCCAACATCCCACTAAAATCTTTGGATGATAGGATTGTCCTATTACAGCTGTCAGATGTTTGTCTAATCTGACTGACATCAAATTTTGGCATGTGAATCTAAGAAGAATTTTGGCGTGGGTTCTAAAGGCATCTGTCACAAGTGATCTTAGCAAGAGAGCTGCAACAAAGAATAGTCTGTGCTGGATAAAATGTCATGAAGGGGTTCCTCTTACTAGTGGAAAAAATTAATTGGCCCTGAACAATTGAATTGTTAGTTCAGTGACTACCTCTCACACAGGTGGTTTCAGAGGCACCCTTACCTGTAGGTAATACTGGAGAGCACCAAGCCATTTCAGTGAGATATAACATGATATAAGGAGATGCTATATCTGTCTCCAGTAGAGGGTTTTTGTATTTTACCCAACCTTTTTGGTTTATTTTCTTAAAAAAAAACAGTATGATGCAAATTTTCTTGTGGCCACTTTAGATTAGAAAAGGAAAAAAGACTAAAAAGCAAGTTATCTAGTACTTGCACTTCTCCATCGCTGGTGCCAATTGCAAGGCAAGTTCCCTCTTTTATCCAAGCCAGAGAGGAAATGTATTTGGAACTGGAATTCAAATCAATGCTTTCAATGCCTTGGAGTGTTCTTCCATTCCAGATGTGTGCTGCAGGTCCTAGCGCAATAGCAATGAGATTTTTGTGGTTCCAGTCCAGTATGTTTAGATCTACAACAAAGCTATTAAGAATTATTGCAGTAAAGTTGCAGGTAACAGGATTGGGGAAAGAGGTGTTTGTTTTGGTGAGGGAGGGAGTGGAAAGGACTACAGGGTTTGGGTTTTTTTTCCTAAACTCTGGGACAACTTCAAGAGATTACTGTTACAAAATTACTACTAGTTGTTATTCAATGAGGACATGAACTGAGAAAAACTAGATGAAAGAGAGTACCTTTAACAAGCAAAGGTGTCTATCAAGGCAACTAGTGGGTTCTGTATAGCAGAATTGGACTTACAGCTTCCACTCTTTAGAAAGTTTTAATCTGTCACTCTTTGTTTTGAATGGCCACATCACTCACTAATTTCTGCTACCAGAAATGAGGGTCATCCAGCAGTAACTACAGTTCCAAGAAAACTGTTGTTCCAAGGTAACTCATGTTACTAATACACAAATAGTTATACATAGGAATGACTCTATATGCTAGAGTCTCCCCTACGTCCTCAGGCCAATGGTAACATTTACCCCACAGGTGATACAAAAAAAAAAAAAGGCAGAAGAGAAATTAAGTGAACTGAACTTCACTGGCAGAGCACGGTGTAGCAAAAAGTATGCTGAAAACATTGTTTCTACTACTCCTGATATTAGGTGCAATGCACCTACAGATCCTGGCAAGACATGTCACTGAACAGACTGATTAGCCTCAGAGCAGCCTGCTATGTCAGGTAGGCCTGAAGGAGTTTGTATACAACCTTTAATAGCAATCAAAGATGCTTCCCCATGCCAAGGGAAATCCTCAGCTGTCCATTTAAGGCAGCTTAAATATTACTCTGCAGCGCCTCTGAAGATGTTACCACAGGACAAGGTCCGACATCATGCTTTGGTAGCTAAAGTCACTCTGAAGAGCAACTGAATCTCAGTAGTTTGACTATGGCTCCAGTTGCTCTAACTAGAAATAAATATGTTAAAAAGTGTATTTACATAGACTTCTGCTAATGCTGCCATTCCCTGGGCACACCTGGCACACAACTGGTACAAATCATCCAGGTAAGAGTCTAGCCTCAAC
Organism: Rhea pennata; assembly: GCF_028389875.1. Lineage (NCBI taxonomy): Eukaryota > Metazoa > Chordata > Aves > Rheiformes > Rheidae > Rhea > Rhea pennata. The sequence continues at coordinate 63,247,251 of NC_084702.1, read as the reverse complement.
CTGCATATAAACAAGCTTTATCCTGTCCTGTTCATAGACATACATTTAACAAACACCTGCAAAAACACTCATGGGGCAATTTGTAACACCTGCACATTAGGGTTGTTAGAACTTAAAGTGTTAAAACATGCATAACTTGTGCATGCTTAATCTTTGTCCATACACCACTAAAGACTTAGTTGAGAATACAGTTCATACAGTATCTATCATCTAAATTGTAAACCATGTCACTGATGTGTCCCAAAACAATAGATTTCAAACTCTGTTCAATAAAGGTGCCGCTATGTTGGCAGGTGCTAAGTATCCAAGGGTAATAGCTTGTACATCCTTAACTCAAGCAGGGGTATCATATTGTTTGTTTTGAAAGTTGTATTAAGATCCATAGATGAACAAAACTGCATGAGAGTTACACATTACAGATTATTAGGTCTGAGCAGTAATCATTACATCCTGGGACAGACAGTTTTAAAGGTGCATACTTCTAAGTATAATGACATCATACACAAGTCTTGCAGGGTTTCCATTTGACAAGGACATACCCTTGCCATCTTCCTTGAAACACACATGAAAATTCCCAACCACTGCAATAAGTTCCACACAGAAGTAAACAACAACTTACAGTAATCATTGCGTAAGCCAGACACATGAAGCCTCACTTCTGGCTCCAATGGTACAAAAAGGTTCATGGTGGTAACAGCTCTAAAGTCATTCCGTCTCCCCTTTTGGCATTCTGTGTTTGAAGATTCAGAGCACAAAATTCAGTGATGCAAATCACCACAAGTCTAAGCCTTTCACATGCTCACTACTTTTGCCTGTCCACTGTCTAGAAGAGGTCAGAAAAATTTAGTTTATCCTGGGTATGCCCAAAACACAAGACACACTAGAGTAGATGAAAGTTGCCTTTTTCCAACTCTTTCATATCTACATGAATTCGGTCAGCTATAACACAGAATAAGGTTCACGATATTTTGCTTAAATTGTATCACAGTGAACAGCATAACAGGTTTTATTTCATCCTTTTCTCTTTAGAATTTGTTAGAAATTGTTAGCAGCAAAGTGGTTCACACATTCTCCCACCTCAAAACCCCCTCATTGGGCAGTTAAGCTTTTTAGCTTTCTGTTTTTAATTTCCCATCAAAAAAGTCTCCCCCATCAATACCTAACCACAGGAAAAGTTTTTTAAAGCACGTCCGCTTTGATCACAGCACGCTAAGTTTGTGATAATGTGTAAGTGAGAAACAAAAGCAACTGCAGTAAAATACCAGTAAGAGCAAGCATAAGAGTCAGCCTTTGTGGTCATTGTCTATGTACTGCTGCAAAGACCACTAAATACCGCAGAAAAAGATCATCAGCAACAAGAATTTTTTAATGTTAGATTTATGTGTAAAAAACTATCTTGCTGTAGTGTGCAAAGCAGATGCACATTTCTGCACTTTCCTTTGCATTTTGACTTTCTTCCTGGAAAATTCTGCAGAGAAGAGTGTTTAGAAAAAATAGCAAATGCTCTGGAGGCAGAAAAATTATTTAACAGAATAACTAACATTCTCTATTTAAAGACAAATCATCATTGAATCAGAACAGAATAATGGAAGAACAGAGCAATTCACAAAAATCATGCCTAACCACTTTTGTGTCTGTGTGTATCTGTCTTCACTAAATCACTTTAGATGCCTAAAATACTGCCTCCACATCCACTAAAGGTATCTACCTCCTCTGAAGCCCACTTAAGTTTCATAAACTGTGCCTCAAAATAGTGTGTTCTCAAAGACTGTATTTAATACAACAGTCATATGGCCCACATAAGTGTGGCAGTGGTTGTTGGCTGCCTCATCCAGAGTACAAGTCTTACTTTAAGGCTTGCTTAACAGTTCAGGAGAAAGCCCTTATCACCAGTAGACTGGCCTAGCTTAGGTAAGCACAAGAGGACAGTGTTCACTACCTACTGAAGCCAGGATCCTACAAAGCTAAGATGCAGAAGTTTTGTCATTGAAGAGAGAATAAGGAACAGAAAACCTGTGTCTAGTTTAACAGGATGGACTCTTCCCTGAGGCAGCTGAGTGCTAGCCCTCACTCAAATTTTTGCTAATGAATTTTATTCAGCTAAACTCCAGTGCCTAAAACATGGAGTGCTCTACTCCCATACAAGAATCAGATCTTATTCTGGCCTGTCTCAGGCTCCAAATGTCCTAAATTATTTGGAGAACAGTGAGTCAGCTTTCTCTGTAGTATTTCCTATTGACTTTAGAGTGATCCTATGCATCATGCTGCCTACCGTCAAACCCTTTCCAACATACTTCTTTATCCCTAATTACTGCTTAAAGAACTTGCACATCTTGTTCCAGTTTGTGAATTTTGCTTGCAGAGCGGAGCACCTAACACAATGGCTACAAGCCTCAATATGGCAATCAGTACATCACTTTACAAACTGGGACTTGTCTGTGTCTTCAAAACACTCTATTTTTCCTCAAAGACTTGTCACATATACAAAACCAGAGAAAGCTCATGAAAGTTTGCGTAAGCTCTGACCCCTCTCCTCTAAAATCTGCCTTCACGAAACCAAGTATTTGAGATGCACATATTTGAGATGCAGATTTATAACAACAAACACAGATTTCAGAAGCTCACAGGCATCTGTTTCTGCAGGCCCACAAGGTTCATAAAGGTGAAGATATTGGTTTCTTTTGCACTACGACTAAACATGGGCTTGTATGTAGAAAGATGGGTGGAGGAATTCTCACTGTTTTCACATGGGCAGGTTTGAAGACCCAGTAGGAGGACATACCACCAGAGTCACACCCAGATCCTGAATTACAAACTGCCCAGGCCTGCATAACTAATTGTGCCACTTAAGTATGCGTATATACATATATGCACACACACTACCTACTATTTTTTCAGAAGTAGGTAAATAAAACTTCCTTATAGTTCCAGAAGTTCCCATGTTTATGGAGCAGAAAAAAGTCAGTTCTTTAAAACTACAGTAACAAATTAAGTGATAGAGGGATACATTCCCACCAGCTACCTGAAACTAAAAAAGATTTTCCTGATGTGAAGCTGACATGTCTGCGGGCATAGCACTCTACAAGCAGGTCTGCTGATCAGCTAGATTACACAGAACTGCTCCATCAGGCATGTATGAAACTAACCCTCACCAATGCACGTAGACAAACTCCCACAAACCACAGGAGCCTGAATCAGCCCTGACTGGCAAGAATCCAAGGTATGCAGAAATAACCACTAAAACAAATTATCTGTCCAAAGAGAACACACCACAGAAGACTGTTCTGATATGCAATGAACTGTCTCATGCCCAAATAACTCTGAAAATATCTGTATAATACACCATTGCTCCTCAAATCGCATCTGGGTCCTGATCCACTGATCATTCATATTCCCTGCATACTAGTTCATTCCCAGAATCTATTTTCTAGAGCAAACCAATCAACTCCCTGCCATACTGAACTAGGGGTAACACTAGAACCAGTAGCCTTTCCCTATAGATAGCCTGGACCAGGTCGGGCTTCTTCCACTTATCCAACACTATCCCTTGCCCGTCTTGCATTCTCACATATCTGATAGTACAGGCCTTATATCCTGTGCCCAGGCTGCAGTACAACCCCGCAGGCATTTGAAACTGAGAAACCAACAGGAAATTAATATTGATGCTTTAGGGCCACCAAGGTGTCCCACAGCACTCAAAGAAAAGTCAGGTAAAATGCCAAGAGTTAACTATGCTGAAGGAGGTGTAGTACCACATCTTCAGAAGTGGTTGCAACTCTAGGAGGAATAGCCTCAAGCAGTGCAGCTCTTAGCCACTTCATGTTATTCTGTATCCCATTCTCAAACAGTTTTCTTTTCTAGTGTAGGTGTAGCCTATTGTATCATCTTGTTCAGTGTACACAGGGGTATTTCCTATAGTGGAACCTACCTTTCCAAACACAACTAATATTTTCACAGACCTTCATGCCACCACTTTCTGCAAGGTTAAATCCAACCTCTTGGACCATCAGAAGCTGAGAAAATAAAATGAAGCAAAAAAAAGTACAGTAAGTAAAGGAATGCATAGCAAAACATATTTAAGTATTATGTATAACATAGCTCTCAAATGGCTCAATGCCCTTTACATAAAAGCTTCATAACAGCTTTTTTCTTAGACAGGGAGATCAGTAACAAATATGAAAAACTAATGTTCATATCATATGCTTTAACCAGAACAACCATTTTTCCTTTCATAAAACACCAATTCACTACTTTGATTTGCTAATGATGACAAACTCCGAAAAAGCTTTATGAACATAGCCATCGTACCAATAGAAGAGGGCTCTGTATGTATGTACATACATACTGTAACAAGTCACCTGCTGAATTAGCGCCCTCTTTTAAATTGCCATTTAGATTAACATCACTGTGCACGCAATGCCCTTTTCCACATGCAGGCAATAAATCTGATGCCTCACATTTGCTCTATGAGAAGATCATGTTTCTGGTGCATACACTACAAGATCATTGATTCTAGTATGAAATCTACTGTGGTGGATGTCAGAGTCCTCTTTCAAACTAGAGCAGCAGAGCCTGGACCCCATGAGCCTATTCCTTAAGCCACTATTACAGTCTGAAGTCCCTGGTGCTAAATAAATACATTTTATATATCTGTACATACATACACACACACACACACAGAGGAAATCTTAGAATTAAGAATTTTTATTAGATTATCCTTTCTTGGGATGTCAAAGGAACAGATGAAGCAGCAGAAAAATAAGAAAATGGAGATCTAACTTCTTATTGGAATTTTTCCCATCTTCAGAAAAAATTAGCTTAGGCTTTTGGCCAAGATTCAGATCACTTATATGGGATACGAATCTCTTCACCCATCCCTAATAATAATGGATTTCTTCATAATGTTTATTCACTGAGTTGAATGCTCTGATGACAGTGTTTCTGTGTAACTGTCAAGAGGTCAACAAACTGTCTGATCTGCAATGTTTTATTCAGTCAGGTGGAAATGCAGTTGACGTTTTCAACAGCCACTCAAGATTAACATTACGTTGTTTTTCCAATGTCTGTGAAATCTAGTCTTTCCAAGCAAACCCATTGTTGCTGCTCTTCAAAACCCTGCTGTAATAACAAGAATGTCTCACAAAAAACATAACTAAGAAGTGTTTCTCCTTTACATATCTCAGCTGTTCTACAGCAGGCTTTCTGCTCTGAGAGGCTCTTTCTCCATGATTTATATAGACAACTTGGCAGAAAGCTAATCAGATTGTTTGGATCTGTATCCCTCTAAAGTGCAGACATTTCTATGGAAAACTTACTGTGTACATAGGGAAGAAATTTTGGCCCACAAAGAGACCACACATGTTCTCTGGAATGTGAGAAGGTTTTATTTTCAATGCATCCCACTCCTTTATGCTACTAGGTAGGACAAATTAAATAGTCATTAGTTACCATATTTGAAAAGATTAATAGATTTCCTTATGATTTTAGGCAGGACCGACCATTCCAAATGGTTTTAGGCAGGACTTGGGTTTTGGTAATCCCATGATGTCATCTCAAAGACACCCACACCACACTTAGAGAAATTATGTGCTCCTTAGGGTAGGAGTCTGAATACCTTACTTCTAACTCAACTTCTGCCTGTCAAACATAGTGTAATTCTAGGTAAGTCACCTCATCTTTCTATGTAAGAGTATTTCATATATAAAGACAATAACATTTACTCACCTTTTAGAAGACCAATTTAAGGAGGAAAGAAAGTTCTTATTTTGCAAAAAGTTTTAATTTCATTTCTCTGTGAGATAGATTAATCTAAGATTACTAAATCCATGCAGCTTGGATTTATTCTACCAATGAGACCACAGGATCAAAAAAAATGCTGTTGAAAAGAGAATCTTTCAGAATATTTTGTTTATTAAGAAAGGAAAGTGATTACCCTAAGGACCAAGATTCCCTGAATGACATAAAAGCAAGTTTTTTTGTAACATCCAATGACCTTCAGGGGTACAAGTATCAGAAGATACCATTCAACAATCTCATTAGGTCAGCTGTCCTGATACTACCTTTTTTCAGAGGCTGAGCTTGATATCCTCAGTGAATATTCTCAGTAATACTAGTGAATGAATACTACAAACCAGCATAAGCCAGGCCACTAAGTGAACAACTGTGAAGCATCCCTACTCAGCAGTAAAAACCAGAAAAGTAACCACATGAAAATAGCTATCAGTACTTCAATACTGATTACAATTGGTGCAATCAAGGAAAGGACAGCACAAGTCAGGATAAAGTACAGTCACTGACTAAAAGCTTACAGCTTAAGTATCCAAAGGGAGGGTGTAAAGGAGACAGGGACAAACTCTTTTCAGCTGTCTCGTGTGACGGGACAAGAGGCAATGGGCAGAAATTGAACCACAGGAAGTTCCGCCTGAACGTGAGGGGGAATTTCTTCACTGTGAGAGTGACGGAGCACTGGCACAGGTTGCCCAGAGAGGTTGGGAGTCTCCTTCTCTGGGGCTATTCAAGGCCTGCCTGGATGCAACCCTGTCTAACATGCTCTAGGTGACCTTGCTTGCTCAAGGGGGTTGGACTAGGTGATCTTCAGAGGTCCCTTCCAACCTTACTGATTCTATGATTCTGTAATATACAAATACTCACAGTTAGATAGCATTAGAAGAGGGAGGTGTTTTTTACTTCCATGTGATAATAGCTTTTACTAACACAGACAAGCATCACCATACTTCAAAGACTCAATTTCCAAAAAAGTTAGTGAACAGAGACAGGTGGGTGGTTGGTGCATAAGTTTAAGATGACTAAAAAGGAAAAGATAAAGCCTAGAGAAGAAAAAGTTTGTGTCCATTAGCAAAATGAAAGGATAAACTGAACAGTGATAAAAAACAGTACCTAAATGGGAAGAACAGATTTCAAAGCATTAAACATTAAAATCCAATGGATGTATTAGTCCACAAAATTCACCAATCAATATAACATTATAGGATCCATTGATAATGCAAAGCCAGCACGCCTATCTAGCTAATCAGCTCCAACTGCTTCCTTCCTTCCAGTTATGAGAGATTTGTCTCCCCCTTATTGCAGTCTGAGTTTTTTCACCTCAAGCTCTGGTCTGAAGTTTTTTCCACACAGTAAGTAGATTTCATATCTTTTTCTACCCATGGCCATGAATCATTAGGAGTTACCATCTGACCTTTCCTTTTCATTGTCAAGAAAAAAAAAAAGTTATTCACAGAAAGGTAGCTTTTAGCAAATTGTTTCTAGCATCTCATGTCTACGTGACAAAATGAACAGCTGCATCCCTCACAACTGCAAAAATGATATTCACACATAGTGGTTATTAAAGCAAGTAGAAAACTGAGTCATTCATGTTTTCATGCATATTTTTCATAATATACATTTTCCCTCAGAGGTAACAAACAGATCTTGAGGGTTTCATTAGCTTGGTTTCAATTTTAGTACATAGGACAATAGCTTGGAGGAAGTAGACAGAAGCTGAACCAAATAAATGATAAAGCAATTGTCCTCAATATTTCTCTAGTAAATGTTTCCTAAAGGAACCTCCTCTTGTTGCTGTTCCCTATGTTAATAATGTAGCACATATATAATGGATTCCAGGCCAAAAATAACATAACACATTAGGAAAGTAAATATCCTACCTGTGCATCTGAATGTTGTATTACTCACCTGCCTTTTCCCCATTTCAGTTCTGCTGTCGTTTCTCCCTTCTAAGTCTGCTACATTGTGACTGCTAGCTACAGTCACAACTTTTTTCTTGACAGAGAGTTTGTTAGGCACCTGAGATGACACTGCAAAACCAATTTTAAGAAATAATTCCTTTAAAAATACATAGAGATGGTTTGTTAAGTACTTTTCAGAATAGCACTGATTTTCATACTAAGAGCAGATCTGATGCACTAAAAGCGGGACAATATAAATTATGACATTTGAGCTAGTCACACTGGTCTCCCTTCATAGTCAGTGGAGGGAAGTTGGCACTTCTACAGCACAATTCATCTCATCCTAAAAGGATCTGAAAAAAGTCAGATCAGCAATGCCCTCTACAATTAAAGAGTCCAGATTTACTTCTTTAGCTCAGATTTATAGACTTAGATTTATTAACTGCTTTCACAGGATCCTACCCCCATAGGAAATCAATGTCTAATTTCCCAGCACCTCAGAACCATTCAGGCTTTCACCACTGCTGGAGAAATAATGTAGGGCTTGCTGTTCCAGAACCTTAAGTAGAGGAGGATCTGTTTTGTTTTAGGACTTGAATTTCCTAGACATAAGAATGTGTTATGAGCACACTGTTGAATAGCTGTGACATTCTGCTTAAGAGAATAGTACTGCATTTCGTGAGTGTGCCCAGCAGCCATGGCTGCTGAATGCATAAGCAGCATGGAATGCATCCCGAATACTAAAAAGAGGATCATTTATTTGCTTAAGATTTTCATCATTAATGAAGAAATTGGAGCCTTACTTAGTCCCACAGCTCTTCCAGGAAACTCCTCCATGTACATGTAGCAGGTAAACTCTTCCTCATCTTCCCGCAGCACTGCCAAAATTAAGAGTCAGTAAATTCAAAAGCTCACTTTAAACTTTCCTCAACTCCCTCTGTTGTTCATGGAGAGGGATAGCCTCCTCCAGAGTCAGTTCTTCTCCAGACCAAGTCAGAGTACAGAAAATTTGATGTGTGCTCTAAATGGCTCTCAGAAAGAGCCTCTAAATATGGCTCCCTTGGCAGACAGAACCTTTGTCAACACCCGAAGCCTACAACAGTGGAGGGGAGACAAAAAGATAGGGCAAGTATGTCCTTCAGCAGATCATCTCAGAATTCAGTTCATGAGCTGGACCTTATAACCTGTGTAAAACTAGCACTAGATCTGTTGCTCCCATAAATCCCATCTATGTGTACAAAAGAGCACAGAAATAGCCTTGTGTTTTCTGCAAATTCTCTCTGTACACCATCACACCCAGGCATGCAGACTGGTCCAGGTTCTGCAGACTTGGCCTTGTCTAGGGTAGCTGTGTGTAGGAAAAAAGAGAAAGCAGAGGGAAAGGAAGAAGAGACTTGCATGAACTCTCTACCATCTTATCAGCTGTTGTCAACTATTCCAGACATGGAGATGCAGTAATGCATCTTGTACATTGTTATAGTCCAGTGCAACTTGAATCCAGATCAATACAGCCCCCATCTTTGAGGCAGAGGAGTTGCTCTGTAGGAGGAATTACTTGGTTGGGGATGAAGTTTTGGCCTCTTTTCTTTCACCTTTCCAGATATCAACTCTGTATGACCTGCTATGTCTGTCCTAGACTGTCTGTGCACTGATAACAGGAATCTTGGGCCGGGCTTTCCTCTCATATCAGCAGTGTAATTCTACTGAAAGGAAGTTGGCCCTGAGCTCACTCTCTCTGTGATTGTACAGACTGCTGCTGCATATAATGATAGCAAAAGCTCCACTGGGATAGGCTAGAACACCATCCCAAACCTTTCAGTGAATACCACTCTCCTGTTCGTTTCAGGAGCCGCTGCATGACTCCATCCTCTATTATGAAACTCCTTTTGCATTCTGACTGACCTGGAGTCTTCCCAGGTGCATTGATGAGCTGAGGCACCCCAGATGCACTAAGCACTGTCATCTGAGAGGCCCTGTGTAGCTCCTCTGTGCTGTTTCCTATGTGCAGCTGCTGCCATCTTGTGACAACAGGGCTACTTGCCACAGGAGCCCTGGCTGTCAGCTTCTTCTTGATGGAACTCTTAAACCTGGAGTAAGAGATCCTTCCGGAATCTGGGGTCTGCATAAAGAAAGAGATCCAGATCACCAAAATTAGTCACAACTTCATATTGTTCTGTCCCTTTACACTGTTTTGTCCGCCCATAAGAAAGCTTTGCTCTGCCACTCCAACAGGCTTATGCTGCATCACAGTGGCATATCATAAAAACACACCTTTGGCTGAGGATGGCTTCAGCAATTGCCTGGGTGAAAACTTTCTGCCCAGGCCAGCCTCTGCAAAGCAAGGGCAGCTGTGGCCTCTGCTTCATATACAGAGCAGGGCAACTGCTATGTTCAAAGCTGGCTGACTTCTTCTCACAAATTGTACAGCATCAGGACATGGGAGCAAATCATGACAAGATGGATTTCTCTTCCCACAACTAACCCCAAAAGCAAATAGTAGAATCTGAATTGATATAAATGCAAGTTCACAAAATCAGCAGATATACTACTGAGGGAAATACCAAATATGCAGTGCCTGAAGAGCTCAAATGGGGAACTTTCTACATCAAAGGTGTAATTACAGGTGAATTCAATTACCTGCATGCAAACTGTTTCACTTTGAGACAACTCAAGGAACATAGTTTCCTCATATAATGAGCAACTAGACTTACCTGTCTCAGAATACAAGAGGAATAGCTACTCTCCTTGTGATACAAGATAACACAGATTAAACAAAGCTAGAAATGGAGAGGAATCATTACTTCCAGTTAAACAATCAGCAGGATACTTAAAGAACCTAACTTAAAGAACTTAACCTATTTAGCATAAGAAAAGAGAGGCAATATATTACAAATAAGCGAGAAGGAAAAAACCCAAAGTAGTTAAATGACAAGCTATATAAATTTTTCTACTTAGATAAGTACCCCTGAATCAATGGGCAATGACCTCAGGTGAACAGAAAAAAAAAAAAAAAAAAAAAAAAAAAGCAGCAAAACAGGAAAGGGTAAAACCTGACAGAAATTAAAAGGCCCAAGGAACAAGCAAGACAAAGACATAAGTGGTATCACTAGTCCCTATCATCATAATAATCAAACAATGAAGACTCATTACTTGCCAAGGTCACACAGAAAGCTTATGGCAGAGAATTAAAATAAATTGACGTTATTCATGCACAGGCCTTTGAAAGACCCAATGCATTTTCAGACATTTCATTTAGGATCCTGAGTCTAGATTCTCCTGAGAGAAGGGCATTCAGTAAAACCTGTGTTTTGGCTGTTTGAGATCAGGCTATTGTTCTGACCTTTGCCTAAAGGACTTCACTCATTTCTTATTTTTTGAATCTTCTCATCAACAGTTAGGCTTGCTCATGTTATTTTCAATGTTATCTTACACTTCTTAATCACAGAAGATTTGAGGTTGGAAAGGACTTCTGGACCTCCCTTCAGATACATGTTCTCATTGATGAGATTCCCTCTCAGTCTTCTCTTCTCCAGGCTAAACAGGCCCAGCTCTCACAGCCTCTTCCCATAGCAGAGATGCTCCAGTACCTTAATCATCTTAGCAGCCCTGGCTCCAATAGCTCCATGTCTCTCTCGTATTGGAGAGCTCAGAACTGGACACCGTACTGCAGGCTTGGACTCACCAGGGCTGCATAGAGAGGGAGGATCACCTCCCTCAACCTGCTGATGACACTCTTCCTAATGCACCCCAGGATATCTTTGGCCTTCCTGGCCACAGGGACACATTGCTGGCTCATGGTCAGCTTGTTGCCCACCAGCACATTTGGGTCCATCTCCACAGAGCTGCTTTCCAGTAGGTCAGCCCCCAGCCTCTACTGCATGATATTATTTCTTCCTAGGTGAAGGACTCTGCACTTCCCTCTGCTGAGCTTCATGAGGGTCCCCTCCATCCATCTCTCCAGCCTGTCAGGGTCCCTCTGAATGGCAGCACAGCCTCCTGATGCATCAGCCACCCCTCCCCGTTCCGCATCATCAGCAAACTTGTTGAGGAGGCACTCTGTCCCTTCATCCAGGTCACTGATGAGTAAAATGAATAATACCAGAGCCAGTACTGACCCCTGCAGGACACTGCTACATACAGGCTTTCAACTAGACTGCACTGCCAACCAGAACCCTCTGACCTCTGCCTTTCAGCCAGTCCTCAGTCCACCTCTATCTGCTCATCTATTTCACACTTCCTGAGCTAGCCTATGAGGATATTATAGGAGACAGTGCCAGAAGCCTTGCTGAAGTCAATGTAGACATCACCTACTGCGCTCTCCTCATCTACCCAGCTAGTAATCCCATCATAAAGGCGATCAGATTGGTTAAGCACGATTTCCCCTTGGTGAACCCCTGTTGGTTACCCCTGATCACCTTCTTATCCTTCACATTCATATTAAGGCATACTATATTAAAAGATAGATTCAGATTTCTTGCTTTTAAATCCATTCATACAAACAACCCCTAAACAAGCAAGTATGCCAAAAAAAATGTATCAGAATTTGAACTGGGAGAGCCTGGATGGTAACACAAGATCTTGCTCTTCATACAGTTTTAAAGCAGTGTGTACGGCAAATAATGAAAGCAGCAACAGTAGCAAGTAAACACATTGTAACAGGCTTCTGGATCATTATCAGGCACTCCAGTAAATATTTGCAATATAATAAGAATGAAGTTGTGCATTTTTTCGATTTATGAAATAATGTTAGATGTAATTTACAAGCTGCTAACACATAAGTTATGCTCTGGACTCCTGCATTGATTTGCTGAACTTAGATTTGACTTACGTGGCTTTTAAAGTCAGTAGTATTTGCTTTTGACTGTAGCTTTGTTCATTTCAGCACAGAAGTCCATGTTTGTTCTGTTCCGATCTCTGAAATACCATGATTTTAGGCTTCATTGTCAGAGATCAAGCCTCACATACACCCACGTCAGAAAACAACCGTACAAATACTCAGAGCCAAGAGAACTGACAGAGAGATGGGGAGAAATGGTCAAGAAAAAACAGGGAAGACATGGTGAACTATAAACAAAAATCTGTTCTTTCAGTAACTGTTGTCATCACTACACATTTATGTCTGAAATATCGCTTCAGATACCAAGAAGCAACAGGCAAAGATGACAAGTACTCTATAATACAGAAGTGTCTTGAAAATAGAAAACAATAAGGGGTAGATAGAAAAAAAAATGTCAGACTTGCACAGCTTTGAAGTTCAGAGCATCTTTTAGTTTCCTCATTAAAACACCACTGGAGAGAGACTTCTAGCTTAGGCTGAGAATATCAGCCTTTCCTCCTTCTCTGGTGTGAGAGAAGCAGCTCCTCTCAGCAGTGCTAGCAGACAGCTAAGATAGTAGCATTAAAAAAAAAAAAAAAAAAAAAAAAGCTCATTTTCTATCATCAGGTCTACACTTTTCCCCTATATATAAAAAAAAAAATCTGATTTTGTTCCCTCACACCAGCCTGCAAAAAAGGATCTTTCTTTTCTAGTGTGCTGTAAAAAGAGTCTTACAGACAAATCCGTGAATGCTGCCTGTAATCACACAGCAGCTGATGATAGGCAGAAGAGAGGCAGTGCACAGGGAAAGATCTGCCACACTGCCCTCCTCCTACCCAAACAGCTGGTCCCAAACTGCTTGTCCTATCTGATAACACAGGGGTCCACAGGATGTGGCTAGAGCTGCACTTACAGACCCACAGAAAAGGTCCCAGCCAATTCTCAAGATAACATGCCACCCTAAAGTATTCCACATAAGTCAGCTGAACAAAGCAATCAATACTCTTAGGCGATGGAAACACACTTTCCATTTGTTCCTTTTTTCCTAGTCAGAGCCATCTGTAATTTACTAAGTGTTCTGAAGTCCAGCATAGGCAATGTAAAAGGAAACAGTCACTTCCACAGCAGGAAGAAAATGAGCAGCTTGTTCTTTTTAGCCTGAGCAGCGTAGCTGCAAGTTTCGTATTTCAGCTCCTCCTTCACATTCCAGGCCTGCCCAGGCTCCTCTCCAAAGTTTTTGAAAATGGAGTCTCTCACAACTACTTATCCTTTAAAATATTCCGTGCCGAAAGCCAGGGTCTTTGTTGTTTTTCTGTCGATGGTTTTGTGTACTGCAGTTCTCTGCCTATTGCAACTCAAGTTTTTTAAACCTAAAATCAAAGATTTTTATTCTTTCGAAGTCAAGGATTCACGAGGAAGGATTGTTTCCTTGGAAAAGTACAGAGGGAAAGTAAGTTACAACTTCATTATATCTTTATCTTGAATCTTTCCTAAAGCTATATCCATTTGTAGGTGGCAAAGAAGTTTGGTTATGGGAATTTATGACAGTTTCTGCTAAAATCCTGCTCTTCAAAACATAAACCATAAGTTAGAGGGAAATTTTACCTAGACCTGCCTCAACAACTAAGGATAAATTACAATAAAGAATATTAAATAAATATTAATGTTATGTTAATGTTAAATATTAAATAAATTACAACTAAGGAATGAGATTTTTAATCTATAGGGTTAACAATGGAATTTGTGCATTTTAACCATACTAGACAAAGGGTAGTATATTGTGCAGAACTTTTGAAGCTGATCTAATAAGATGAATTTAGTACCTGTCTTAAATATATGCTTTTTGCATGCTTATTTTTAAGCAAAGCTATAATTAGAAACAGTTTATGGATAAGATTTTTAAAACGGGAGGTCTCAAAGAAAAAGCAAATACCTTCAGCTGCTATTATTCTTACCCTATTTATTGAAATTATGGTCAGAGATAAAGTCCAGAAAGAACGACTGAGACAGTGGAATATGCCACTTTAAGATTTGATCAAAATCTCTATGCCATCTTTAGTTTTTCTAAGTATTCTAACTTTATTTCTCTGAAGGCGACTTTGGTTGTAAACGTGGCCAGTTACTGTCAACATACAGACAAAAATTACATCGCACTGCAAGAACTGCACAGAGAGTTTGGTCCCTCCCACTTCACTGTGCTGGCTTTTCCCTGCAACCAGTTTGGAGAATCAGAGCCTAGTTCAAGCCAGGAAATAGAATCTTTTGCCAAAGGAAACTATGGAGTAACCTTCCCTGTTTTCCACAAAATCAAGATTCTAGGATCAGAAGCAGAGCCGGCCTTTAAGTTTCTAATAGGTAACTATTTCCTTCTGTATACTGCACTGCCTATAACTGTGATATTGTTCCTGAATTCCAGTCTGGGTTTATCAAGCATAATCTGAGCAATCATTGCAGTCTTCATAGTCTATGGAGAGAAATAAGCACCTTTGGAAAACAATCCATCTCATTTTAATGCAGATATCAAAAAAAAGTTAGAATTGTATCTTGAAAGCACCTGTTTCTCCCCACTGATGATAAAATGTCTAAAGCTAGAAATACCTCTTTTGCAGACATACAAAGTTGAGTGCAAAGACTCCTACCTAAAACATCCTGTTTCAAATGATGGGATTTTCGTTGGAAAACAACTTTTCTTATAGAGAAAAATGTAACTATGATTAATTCTTCCAGTAATAATTATGACAAACAGATGCAGATACGAAAATTCCTCTTAGCAAAGAGTCATCTCATTAACTCATCTCATGAGTTTAGGGGCCCAATCTGCAAAATCCACTAGCACAAATATTCTAGACTCTTGCTACAGTAGGCATTTACTGACTTAAAGCCTCATGCTTTCACAAGCGAAATAAGACTGTTTTCAGTTGACCAAAATGCTCATAGACACAAAGCCAACTAAAATGCCTCTAAGTTTTCTTGAGCTTTGGTCAGGTCTTCATATAGCAAATGCTGGTATATGGAAAAAGGATAACTAGACCATAACCCTTCTCTATCACGTCTTTCTTTTTTTAAAAAAGAACTAGAAAATAGAGTATGAGAAGAAACCCTAGCTATATTCCATCTCCCTGCCCCATTCATGATCTGCTACCTAAACCAGTACACTAGGTGCTTTTCCAGAATAGTACAGTAGCCATGACAGATTCCAAGATTTCCCAGTCACTTCCAGTTCATCACAACTCTTCTCGTTAGAAACCTATTTGCATATCTACATGAAATCTTGCTTACACCACTTAAACCCATTGCTTCTTGTCATACCCTCAGTGATATCTGCTATGTACTTGAAAATTATGCCTTTCCTCAGTCATCTCCTAACCAGTCACAATAGTCAGTATTACTGTGCTTCCCCCCACCTACCTTTAGGCATCTTGTTGAGGCCCTTGGGTAAAGTCTAGTTGTGAGTTGCCTTGATGTCCAGTGGAATTACTGACTTGCACTCTGCAGGGGCCTCTCTGAGTTCATTAGAGAGGAGATCAGGGCAAGCAGGTACCAGATACGAGGGCAGTTAGTTTCAGTGTGCCTCACATCCTCATCTTTCAATAGATAATTTACTAACCCCACATAGGATGACGATGTGAGGATATAGAAATGAGAAGGGAAACTTGGATGTCACACATCTCATTTTATGCCATCAGCTTGAGACTAAACCATGTTTCCATTCACCTAGCTGATAACATTGGACTTCGTTTGTCCTCTACAACCTTACCAAGGAAAAGTTGCATTTTAATGATAGCATAGTGCATATAAAATTTAGATATTTTGACCAATTGGCTGGCTAAACAAATATCTACTCCTACCCATTCAGAAATAGAACTACCATATTCACTCGTTCAGTTCTTCTTTGATATCGTCACCATGAAAACAACAAAGATCCCTTGATAATTAAATATTTTGAAATAAGACTTTTCCTTCATTCTTCTGCTTCACAGGAGATTATTGTGCATCACCAAAGGAGTACCTCTCCTATATTTAGTTGTCCTGACAAACAAAAGATTGAACATTTTCATGCTACATCTTCTGCTGACTGTGACCACTAGCTGGTATCTGTCCCCCACTGTTAGAAAGCTTATTGCAAAAAAGATCTACTGGGAGCATAAACACAGTGCCAGAGCCTTCATACAACTCAACATTCTGTTGTTTTCACAGCAGTAAGGCATTTTGCTGGTCCAGTGCAAGGTTTGTGACCTTGCCTTTCCTAGAATAACCTCCAGCTTCCTATGTATATATGCTTACAGGCATTCATATACATTAGTAAACACAAAGAACACTTACATTCATGGTATTACAAACACTGTAAATGGCAAAATTCAGCACACTGCTTCCAAAAATAAGTGTAGAGCTCAGCACTGTTCCCCACTGTGTGCCTGTCCCCTGGTCAAAATCTCAAGTAGTTTTCTTCTACTTCTTCCCTCAAAGAGAGGCTTTCCCTCCCTTCCTAGGACCAGTAAGATTCTCCCAGAACAAAGGCTGAATCAAAAAACTGTTTCTGTCTCCTCTGGGAGCCATACAGTTTCCTGTATTATTTCCAGGGTCAAGGGGCTCTCCATCAGGAATTCATTACAGCAACGTTACCATTAAAGTTCTGCCTTATAAGTTGGAAGGCACTGAAGTAAGCCAAACATAGCCACTGCAATTCCTGCACCTATTTCTCCTCCCTTAAACTCAGGTAACACTAGGGATTCCCTGATGAGTATGCAGCCCCCATATGCTCCTCCATAGGAAGCAGAACATAGTAAAAGCCTTTCAACCGTTTTGGCAGAAGGTGAGAGTATCACTTTTCAGATTGTTAACACCGACCAGTAAACTTATGTCCAGAGCACTAGCAAAGAACAAGGTGGATTAAAAGAAACAAATAGTTAACCAGTCACTGCTTGCTAATTAAACAATTACAAGCCTAAGGGAGTCATTAAAATGATCTGATGTCACTCTTGCAGATTCTTCAAAGAAAGAGCCTAGATGGAATTTCTGGAAATATCTTGTCAGCCCTGAAGGTAAAGTTGTGAAATTCTGGAGACCTGAAGAACCCATAGGAACTATCAAGCCAGAAGTAGCATCCTTGATCAGACAGATCATCATGAAAAAAAGGGAAGATCTCTGAAAAAGCCATTCTGGCTGTGAATCCATTCAACAGCATGTGTGCACAACCTTAGTACATTCCTGTGAAACGCTGCTAGAAGCTAAGCCACCAGGTGATTTTATTTCTCTTCGGTGTTAGTATTTTCAGCCCCACTATGTCAATTAATGTTGGATTTGCTGCTGCAACAGCCTTGAGCACCACCAAGGCCACCAAGAATGGCAAGGCACTCAGCACCTTGCAGGACTGGACCTGCAATTGACAAAGTCTGAATGCTTCTTTACATTGCTGACCCCAGCAAGTCACAGTTGTCACTAGCAAGATATATAGCTAGATATAGCTATATATAGCTAGATATAGCTAAAAACAAGAGGACTTGTGCAAATACTGAATAACTTAAAGATTTTTGTTTCCCATCTACAATTAACAAGTAGGTTTTGATATGCCATTAACACTTAACTGCCCTGACCGAATGATATGGAGTCCAGAGGTACCATATCAGAGTCTTCTGAAACAAATGTCACTGAAGATAATAGCTTTGCAATATTAACAGAGGACAATTATTGAATTGCAAAGCTGTATACTTGGTCCTAAAATAAACTGTACATAGAAAATGAGATTATTATTAAAAGAGAAAAAGTGACAAAAAAAATGTTTCCTTCCCTGCTTTGTGTGTATTTTGATTCATTTTACATTTCACCCTTACAGCAACACCTGTAACCTCATAAGACTTTTCCATACACTTGTACTGCAGTGCAGTGCCTTGGCTGTGAGCTCATCTTCTGCAGGATTCCCCATTCTTCTGATCTGGATGCAAGTAGGGCATGTGTGAACGTATCTGGCTCCTAAAACAGGATGCAAGGGGCAGAGGGGAAATCAATAGCCTGGTATGCTAATAGACATCCTTTCAGACACCTTTGCGATGATTCAAGGTGATGCTCCCCAGCTATCTACCCCTCTGGAAGAAAACAGTCTTCAAGTAGAGGCAGCAAAAAGAGGGATGAAGGGTCATGTAGCAAGCCCTGCTCTTCTCACCTTGAAATCTCCCTAGTCTAGTACAAGTGCCAATCCATTTCCAGTCAGTTTAAAAAAGCGTAGATGAGCAGAGCAGGGTAGGATAGGTTGATTGTTCCATTTCAAACTACCAAGCATTTTCATAGATCTGTTTGACCAAGGGAAAGGATGAATTGGAATACAGAACCTCATTCCAGTAGTCTGAAAGAACAGAAATAAAATAAACCAATGGCTCAGAAGTTTTCTACATGAAAGAGGATTGGTAACAGTGCTGTTATCCTGTAAGATTAACAATGACTGACACTTATACACACACTAAATACAGAGTCAGTGAGTGAGCATATCTCAGTAATTCAAGTTATACGAGAAAGTGTTTGCTTGCTGAGCACATACATCGATGGTTTAGTGAATGTGTGCCATGCTTGAACTAAGATGTCCCAAGATGACTTCCAAAACATTTGTACTACTAAATAAGGCCAGAAGCCTTTTTTCTCATGTTCATGTATTTAAATTCTCTTCTCTCTGCCACATAAGGGTGGCATTTCTCATACTCCCTACAGAGAACAGTATGTGGCCCATGATATCACCCAACCTGCCTCAGTCACTGTACAGTGAAGCCAAAATCATGCCAAGTGTGCAAACACTTGCACAGACAGATTTTGTACTCTGGCTGTGGCTTTTGTTTGCTAGACACAGTTCCTGCTGCTCTGAAATAGCCTGCATGCACTATCTGTAGCCCCAGCTCCTTGACTTCCCTATTTGCAAGAATCAATATTATCTCCACATCCAGAGATGTCCCTAGAGGAGGGTCACCAGGGATGAAGGACTCTGTAGAAGTACTTCATTTCAGCCCTGACTGCAGCAACATCACTTTCCAGCTCATCTTATTACAGTCTGTGGCTCTAATCCAATACCACCACACAGGCTTCATACCTCAGCACTACCTCATTTTCCTGCTCTAGTCCTGCCTCTTGCCCTCATTCCTTCTCCAGTTCTGACTGGATTTCTGTCCACATTTTGGCCTCTTATCTTGACAGCCCAGAGATCTGCTTTTTGTTCCAGGTTCACGACTGGTTCTTGCTTCTTTCCCCTGCTCTGCTTGTTCCAGATCTCTGTTCACCTTGGTCCTCAGACCAAACAACATCCCCTTAGAGCAAGCAGAACTGCTTCCAGAGCCCCAGAGCCACAAATCCCAGGAGCTGTGGCCACTGCTAGAAATTTATTTCACTAAACTCAATGCAGTGGATGATTCTAAGGTTTTTCTATTTATGCCTAAGTGCAACCTGGAAGAACACAGCTCCAGTGTAGAGCTGGTAAGCTGCAGAGAACCTCTGGTTCATGAGAAATTTCTCCCCCCTTAGGCTAACTTTTAATCAATTCCTTGAACAAAGAACTTTCTAGTGAAAGAGAACCCCTTATTTTCCACCAATTCTCATTTCACTCAGCTTAGTCTGAGGTGAAACCACAGAATTCTCCTCCTACTGAATGACCTGCAGCAGTAAACAAAGCAGAGAGTTTCAAAACCACATCTGTGGTCATACTGTTCTCCTTTTGATACCATTCATAAATGTTTCAAAGGTTAAGATGCCATTTAATGGTGTAAGATAAGTATAAATTCACATGGTGTCCAAACCTGAAGCTTTCACTTGAGTATGCAACATATAAGTTAATAGTTCTTTAGAAATCAGCTGGTTTATCTGCCCAATTGTGTCAAATGCAACCAAGTTTATTTGTATACCTTTCAGTCACTTGTTTTGCATAATCCTTTCAGCTAGGAGAGCTAGATTGGCATAGGTCCCCATACCATCTAAAGATCTGACGAGATATTTATAACCACGTTCTTTACATTCTTGTCTCAACAGTGATATAGTGATGTGTTAATGTGGTAGTGTAGTTAGTTGCTGGTGTCTAAAGAGCAGCTAACTAACTACACTGCCTAATCACCACACACAACACTAGAATCAGCCTAGTTCTGCAGACCTCCACAAAACTGCTATTTTCTTCCCGAGGAGACCTTCCTAGGTCTCCTAGGTTTGCAAGAATGGGACATGCTACTTAACTGTTTTTATAGGAGTGCCCAGACAAGGTTTCTCTGCATTCTGTAAATAAGTGCCAAGATGAGAATAAAGGTATCACCATGTTAGCTGTTGGAGTGTGTTTGACCAGTACTGGGCTTCACTGGGCTTCTATCAAAAGGATCAACAGCCTTTACCCTTCCAAGGTATAAAATTATGTCTTATTAAAATTGGGTTACCTGGTAAGACTGTATGCAGTTTATAAGCACACTGGTGTTCCCAAATCAAGTTATTCCAAGAAGAAAAGGGAGCAAAAAAATTCTAAAGTTGACCTCTACTTTTACAAAATGGAAAGATAATTATGCTTCAGATATGGTGTTCAGGCAGTTAGTGAAATACACCATTTTAAGTCAGTTTCTAACTGATCAGTTAAAAATAAATTTTACTTTTGCCAAATATCATTTTATAAAGTTACTAAAGAAAATCTTGAAAGTCACAAAAATTTAAACATTTTTTAAGCTTTGCTTCTTTAAGAAAGCTTTCAGGGAGTTTAAAACTGTTTGAGATCTGTTTATATTTACCTATTTCAAGTATTTAAGGTTCCCATTACCTTGTATCTAAAAGCAGATAACAGTCTAGATCTCATATCCCTGTTATTCAAAGAATTGAAAGAAAATTTTTTAATTACAGCTATAACACTGAACAGTGTAATAGAAATATAACTGAGCCTAACAGTTAAAGAAAAAAAAATCCTCAAAGAATGCTAGTAGCACTGCAGTTTGTTGGTCAAGGTATGTGGAGCAGGATAGCAGCTGCGTGTTAGCTGATGTCAGAATTTCAACCAGCTAACATACACTGCCATCCCATCACACACAGACAGGCCACCCATATTTCTGGAATAGAGATCTGACTTTCCAAGGTAATTGCCTTTAAACAGTGATAAGCTGGCCCTGTAGCAGGTGACAGTGAACTAGTGACTGCTATATTCACATAGAGCAGCTGGTCAACAGTACACTGCCTACCAGACACAGTTCGTACATAATGAGATCTTCCATGAAACATCATGGGCCTGAATTTGAGAGGTCTCATACTTTCTATCCGAATCCAGTACTGCTCACCTGTTTCGGGGTTCATATTTCATAGGTATTCAACTTGAAATAGTGAACATTTTTCATGAAATAAATAGCACAGAAAAGTTTGATTCAGTAACAGACTTGAACTAAAATAATCAAGTCCACATGAAATGTGACTAGAATCAGACTCCAGACTGTCATCAAGGAACTGTGAAGTATTGCAGTCAGTTTCTTGCCTTAGTTGTATCAGCACAAGCATGCCATACATCTCCACTAAGTTAACTAGTATCATATTCACTTTATTTTATTCCTTCTCTTCCTCAAGCAGTGATTCACAGTCATCGCTGGATTCAGGATCTTGGGCTAGGTGAACCCTGAATTGAACTCAATATAGTCAGTTTTAGGTTACTTTGAAATTATATTTGGTTATTCCACAGTGGAACTTACTTCCAGGTGGTATGCCACACTGTACCTCCATTTACTCATAAAATGGAGGATGTGTAAAGATACCAAGATTCAACCTTACTGATTTAGATTGTATGGAGGTAAAATTTTACCTGCAGCATCCATTTTGATGTAAACCTGTTTGAAGCCATGCTGGAAGAGAGCCACGTACTTTGTATCAAAGTGAATGAATACCAAATTTAAACCCTTCACTTCTTAAAATCAGGTCCTGAATCACTTGAAGTTACCTCACTAGTCCTGAATTCTCAAAATAAAACAAAATACTAAAACATTTACTTGCCCTAAGGCTGCTGTTAGCAACTACAGGAAAGAACTGGCCAATTGACTTCTGCTTGTTCCACAGTAAGAGAAGGCCGCTTTGAGTCTTCTGCGATGCTTTTGAATGAAACGGTCTGGAGTGCACCTAGCAGCTGTTCACACATCAGAAACAACAGCCAGCTAACATGCACTGCCAGACTGATACATTCTATTGAGTTTTGCCCATTTGCTCCCTCTCCACCCCCATCCCCACCAGATTTTTCCTCTTTTAGAACCCAGTCATTATTCAGTTTAACAGAATGGCTTCTCCTATGGGGTTACTTACATTAAATATTTACATTGAAGCTACATTCTCAGTAAGCTGGTGACTACATTTCTATAGTGTGGTTGCATTTAAGGGTGCATAGCTTATCTCCTGCTTCAGCATTTTCAGTATGTCCACTTCCTTTTACATCTTTACCTCCCACTCCATCCATCAGTGTATTTGAATCTCACCAGAATGCATGATCCTTCAACTCCTTAAGGCAAAAGCTGCCTACATTTCACATCTTGTTTACTGTCAAGCACACTGACAGTGATTAATAGGTATTCATCTGTGTATCTACTCATATGCAAGTTTTTCATTGTTTCTTTTGCTCTTACCACCCTCTAAGCATGGAAATGTCAGACTGCAGTGCCAAAAAACAACAGGGCTTCCTACATCCATTCAGTTACTTCCATCAAATTAGGAAACTTCTGCTTTTAAATACAAATAGTCCCTCTAGTGCCAAGAGAAGAGAATGCCACATTCCCAAATCATCCACAGAAGAGATGCCACTTTGCTACAACTTGCATATGCCTTTCTAACATTTTACAGCCTGTAGTTACACAAGTGTGATAATGATGAACAGGAAAGAAAAAAAATATCGAAAGGTACTTCAATATCCTGAATTTTCCTCCTCTCCAAAAAAAAAATAAAAGGGGGAACTCTAAGTGTAACACATATAGAGAAGAGTGAGTGTCTATGCATGCACTTACCTTAACTGTTTTCTGAAGGTTTTGCTTTCTGCTCCACTTAGGGTCTTTTCCAAGTGTTCTCATGACTTTTTCCTTTAAAGAAATAGAAGTAGAACACTTAATAAATGCATGGCTCTCACTGGAGCAGCAGTTTCTTCATGCTATATCACCTGCCAGGTGAGCCCAGCTGCTGGCCAGATGGTACCACCAGCCCCAGCTCTTCCACAGAGGCCGAGCTCCTAGCCGGGCTCCCCCAGCACTTCCCGGGGGCCGAGGCAGAAGATAGCAGTCAGGGACACCCCAGAAAGCACTGACCAACCAGCCACTGCACAGGGCACAGGCTGAGGACAAACCCCAGCTCAGCACCCCACAGCAAACCCTCGCTGCCCCGATCTTCCTCAGGGCACATCCTTTCCGCTCCCACTCCACTTCTGCCCGGGGGCTGCCGACCCCGCTGCCTCCAGCGGCGGCCTCACCCACACGTAGGCCCCGAGGGCAAGACAGCCTCGAAGGAAGGCGACCTATGGGCACGGTGACCTACGGGGAAGGCGACCTACGTGCAAGCCAACCGACACAGAAGGCAACTTATAGCCGAGGCAGCGCATGGGCGGCCGCGGCGGGGCGGGGGCGCCCCACGACCCGCGGGGCCGGCGCCAGCCCACCGCCCGCGCCCCGCCGCCGCCGCCCTTTAAAGCGCCGGCACGCGCGGCCGCTGAGGCGGGAACCCCCCGCCGCGGGCGCTGATTGGCCGCGCCGCGCCGCGCCCCCTGGCGGAGTCGCTAGGCGGCGCCGCGGCGCTGCCCGCCCCGCGCTGCCGCCGCGCCGGCGGGCTGCGGCGCGCGGCGGCGGCGGCGGCGGGACGCGCGGCGGCAAAGGAGCGCGGCGCGCGGGGCGCAGCGCGTCCCGTCCGCCAACGGCTGTGTGGAGGCGGGAAGGCGGGGGGGGCTCCTGCCCCCGCCCGGCGGGAGGCATGGCCCGTTCCCGGGCGGGCGGCAGCCCCGCGGCAACGACAACAACCGTTTGACCGCAGCAGCGGTGCTGCTCCGCCGCCCGTGCCCATTACCATCGGGGCCGTGCGGGGCCCGGGCCGGCCCCCACCCGCGACGGGCCGCCGCTGTGGGGCCGCGTTGGCGGCTGTGCCGCGTGGACAGCCGCTGCTGGGCCGAGGCCTAGGCGTGAGGGTGGCCTCTGCGCACACGGCAAGCACAGTGCAGACTTGCTTCTCCTCAGGGTTTTTCCCGGCCACCGTCACGGAGCCCCTGCGGAAGCATCCTCAGAGCAGAGACCTGGGCGCGCTCCGGCCGAGCGCGCCGTGAGGCATTCGGGCCCGGCCGAGCATGCTGTGAGGCGTTCGGGCCCGGCCGCCCTCCCAGAACTGGGGCTGGAGTGGGGGAACCACGAAGGTCCCCGGCCACGTGCGGCCATCTGCATCTTGCCTCAGTCAGTCATTTTGAGCGAAGCTCCCAAAAAGCAAAGCAGAGCAGAACTTCAAAAATTAACAGCACCAGGAACAGCCAAGATCATAGGAAAACACCTATCACTCATTAGTTCGATACGATAAAGACAGAAGTGCATAGGAGAAAACGCGAATGATCATTTTATCCCAGCAGATGAACTGCTCATATGCTTGTTTTGTGGAGTATAGATTACAGGGGAATTGTACATACGCCTTATTCACTCATTTCATACATGTACAGCTGCCAGGACGTGCCTTGCATATTCTATTCAAAATCAGTTAAGGGACAGAAGTCCTTTTCAGCCTTTGTATTAAGTATCAGAATTTTGGAGTTACACCACTTGCTTTTTCAACTGGAAAAAGCTGAGAAACCCAGTATACAAGAGATCCCATTTGTCCTTGTTTCAGCTCTTGGCTCTTACTAATCAACATTAGAAGTGTTATTTTCACTAAGAGATTTGTTGCTTTTGGGAATACACATGGTTCCTAGTGTTTCCTTAGCTTAGTTTAAAAAAATTTCTCCTGAAGAAGAAAAGAATTTTTTCTAAGTTTCTTGTTAGAAAAGTATTATTTGACAACAGAAAATGTCTTGTGCAAAAATCTTCTTATATGAAGTCCCACATTCCTAGTCACTTCTATTTCTGTAGCTGCATATGCAACATCTAGGAAAGGAGACCATGGAAGTGAGACAATAGAGGAAAATAATTATGCCTTAGTTTTAGGCAACACTTGATACAAGTATTTTGCTGAATCAAAATAAAATTTTATTTCAAAAGTACAATTTTATTTTCTTACTATGTATTTGTAAGGACAAATAGCAGGGCTCTCAGAATACGAAGTGTTTGAGTCCTCAAAGATGATTTTAATACTTTCTATAAAACAAACATTACACTAAGCATTGGAAGAATTCCATCACAAGGGATTGTTTGTAATGTTTCAGATGTTCGTTTAACTGAGTATGAATTCCTTATACAACAATAAAGTTCAGCAAACATTGTCAGCTAGTGTTACTCTGCAGAATAACTGCCTAGCAGCAGATGCTGGCATGCACTGCAAAACCTACTGATCTTAGTACTCCATGAACTAGCAATACCTGACCAAAATGTATTTAACTATTATCCATCAGACTGCTGTTTGGGCCTCTAATGGTGATTTTGCTCACACTGAAGAGTACCTTTCAGATGAGCAAAACTGTTAGAATGCAATTTTACGTGAGACTAGTTTGTCTTACATAGCAAGAGGAGAGTTTTCCAAGTCAGAACTTGTTGGCGGTAAGCTAGAATAAAGGCCAGAAGTCTTCCAAAGTCAACAAGACTGGTTCTGAGTGAATTAGAATTAGCATTAATTAAGCTTCAGTGGAGAAAATGTTAAAAAAAACCATTTAAAATGGTTGTTTTGTCACAACACCCTTAATCCAAAATAATTATTATTCAACAGTTCTCCAAAAGCAAATTCACTAAAAATCTTTTTGTAAGACTAACATAAAATGTTGATTATATATATATGCAGGCCTCAAAGATAAGTATAAAATGCACCCTACTTTACAAAAAAAAGGGGATAGTTATAATTTAATGGCAAATTCTAAAACTGTGTTTTCTAGAAACCAGTTAGATGTTACCAAAACTCCACTGTTGAATATGATACTGTTACTGCCATTTGCTGATGCTATTGGGATGTATTTGTACTGTGGAAGCAACTTTTAAGTTCCTTTGAGAATCTGTTGTGTTAGTCCACTATACATACGTTTGGTGAATGAATCATGGGCTAACACACATATAAGTCTTGATAGCTTTTCCTGTGCATGGTCTTTCTCACAGCAAATATGACTTAGCTCATCTTCTAGTGTAAACGGCTGCCTTTGCAGCCTGAGCTAAATAAATTAGCTATAGGCGGAGAACAACACACTGGCAATTACCAGAGGTTGGGTGACACATGGTAATTTGTTAGGCCTCTTAATGATAACTTCAATGTGTGTCTAAGAATCCAAGAGGAAAAAAGAAGATCAGATTAACAGAGCAAGGCATTAAAGAGTAAACAATGTGATCTAGCATAATTAGTGTTACAAGCAGTGATTCCAGCGCATGAGCTTTTAGCTCGTGCATGCACACCCCATGAATGAGTTCTCAGAAAAGATACGTAAGATTAATGTGTCCATTTGGAGGTTTTCTCATAAAAGCTCCTTCTGAGCACTGTGACGAGTAAATAGAAAATACACTAAGATATTATCTATTTGTTAGTAGCCTTAAAAATCACTGGATCCTGAAATGAAGTCAATGGTAAAGAAAATTCAGAGATAAACAGAAGAGCTGTGGGATAGCTATAATTATACAGTAAGTCTGAATTGTTTGTATTTGTTAAGAATGATGTGCTGGATTGTTAGGTAGGTATTAGAAGATCAAGGATATCTTTAAAGCTTACTTCTTCCCTTGAAGTGTCTCGTGTTTTGGAAATAATGTAGTAAGTAAGAGCTCTGTTGTTGCTTAGAAACTGTAACTGAATTTTAAACAGAAGAGGTTTCCTTTAGAAAAGCTGTGCACAGCTGAAATTATAGCTTCTGAAATGCTTCCAGGATTTTACTAAATGAAATTCTTCAAACATTTTACTTTATTTATTTATTTATTTAAATGAAAATGGCATCTTGACTGAATGGCTTCATTTCTGTATCATTACAGACTCATTTTAGGCTCCACATTAAGGAACCTATGCAGTCAGTTGCTCAGTTCTTGGAGCAACCTAGGTTTCCAGGGTTCACTCTAATGAATTTTTGAAGCTCATTGTAAAAATATTCTCCTCAGAAGCTAGTATGCAGAAACTATGCAGTTTGTGCCCACTGACACCAGATGGTGCTGGATGTTCTGCTTGGTGCCTCCTGGAAAGCTGATAGGCAGATTTACCAGTGTATGTTAACTTCTTTTATTTCTCATCTATTATCCCTGAGGTATTTTCATCCTAAATTGTCATCATGGTCTACACACTTCATAATTTACTACCAATTTGTAGTTTGAAAGTGAGATGTGGACATGAATAGCAAGTCTCACGATGTTACCAGAGAATTAAGCACTAACTGAAATAATGCATTTCATGAAAAGCTGGATTTACCACATATAGACTGCTGAACAAATGCTAGTAATTCTTGTATGGCCCAGGTATCTCAGGATGTGATAATGACAGTGCTCTTTGCAAAATAGTTGCTGACAGGAGGCAATGCTAGCCTAAACTAAGCCCTGACAAGTAGAAAGATCATAGAAAAGCTGTTCATAAAACATTGTCTTAAAGCAAGAGATCATAGCTTCAGTTAACTGAAGCTCAGCTTCAGTTAACGGAAATATAACCAGAACTCTTCTTTAGCTTGATTTCTAGATTACCAATAGGAGCCTTTATATTAAACCAGAAACCATCCTAAGGATCTCAATGGCATGAACATGGAGGGCATTCCAGACAAATCCAGTACCTTTCCTTCACAGCCAGAAAGGTTGTCGAAAGAGAAGGTTGTTGCTGTCTGTTACCCAGTTGGAGGATCTGAAGAAGGTGTAACAAAGTGTTAAGAGGAGGATGACTCTTTTGGAAGTGGGAGGGAAAGATCTGAATAAGATTTACCAAAATTTCGAGTTGATATTTGAAGTAGGTGGGAAAGATTGTTGAACTGATCTTGGTAAAAATTTGTTTTGATTTTGCAGCTGATAAGAGAGGTTTCTGGGAACTGAGGCTTCTAACCTCCTGTCAAAAAGAAAATGAGGTCTCAGTATTGTTAGATGTTCAAAGAGTAGAGGTCCTGATTTTCTTACTTTTTCTTCCTGTATCTATTCACTGTAACTTTTTAGCCAATGTCCCAGTCTCTTCCCTATTCAGTCATATCAGTATTGATATGCTTTTGAGTCAGTTAGAGCAACAGTTCTCTCAATGATACTGGGCTATTCTAAGTAACAGACAATAGTAGTAGATGTTGTGTTACATTTGTAAAAGGCAGCTTTGGCCCTGAAGGGTCCAGAAAGGATAGGGAAGGAAACAAACAGGAAAGACATGGAATTTGCCTCAGTTCACAAGGCTAGTTCCTTCACGTCATTTCCTACTTCAGTCAACAGTCATTGTTTAGATTTCTGATATGAAATGATGTTGACCAGGCAACTGGGGTATTCTGTCAGTGAACCCACAGCTTCATTTTAGCTGTACAAAGCACTGGGCATTAAGGCTTCCTTCAGAGGTTGAGGGGGAAAAAAGCTCCTGCTTCACTGGTTAGTCCTACTCTGAGCCATGGAGTTAAGGTCTCAATCCAGTAGTCTGCTCGTCAGACAAACTTCCGTTTCATTTGTCTTTGCCAGCATAGCAAAAGCAGTTGTGAATGTGTGGGGAGTGAGGTCTGGAAACAACTGTCCACTGTTCCTCTGCAACACCTCAGAGCTTAAGGAGAATGACACTACCTATGTAGCAAGGCAGAAAACACGATCTGAATCTGAAACATGCGTGCTCAGTTGTGTCACATCAAGTGTGTGTGCTGCATTATCTGGATATACTGACTCATGAAAGATGTAGTCCCACCTTTATGTTTTTCTGACTGTTGTCTGTTTGTACCACACGTTCTGCATTACTTAATCTCCTTTTATTTCCATGTTAAATTCAGCAATAATGACTAATCTAGTGGCAACTGTGCATACATAGACTAAGGACCTCTTTAGCACAGGGAGAAATTTGTGTCAGCTGTCAGCTTCTGTCTTGTAAAAGTTTTTTCATAAGTTTAAAAACAGGGGAGGGAAAAAGAAAAGAAGCAAAAATTTTTTTTCCTCAGTGTACCAAATATTAATTGCTAGTGAGAATGCTTTTTAGTAAATCATTTGACTTCTTATGTAGCATACTGTTAACTCCCAGGACTGTCAGTTTTCGTGTAACATTTGACTTTCATAAAACAATACAATTCACAACAGATTTCTTCAGCAGCACACTGCATGAGAGGAGAAAATTTTCTCTGGTAAGGAAAACTCATTTGTGGTCCCCCATTCCCTGTCTTGGTGGCAAGACCAACAGCTTGTTCAGGTGGCAGATGAAGAGTCATCCTGTTAGGTCATCCCTTCTGGGTCTTTCTGCTAAGCTACATTCTTCAGCATGTACTGCCTTTCCCTGTGCACATTAAGAATCGCTTTCGGTAAGTTACTGCTACAAAGGCAGTCTTAGTTAAGACTTTCAGCACACCAAATTCCCATGATGGCTTTGAGGACTGCACACAACATACTGCTACATTTAGTTTGCCTTGGCTTAACTCCAACACAACAACAGAAACTCTGGGTTTGTTGCCAGCTGCCATTTGTGTGCCTAAATAACATTTCATCCTGAAATCCTGAGATTCTAGATTAATAAACTGCCAAAACGCCACTAAGATATGGCTCTTTCCAGGACTTCTTTAGCAACTTCTACAGTTAACAAAATAATAATTATTATATTACTAGTACCACTTTGCTATAGGTTATTATAAAATCAAGTTATGCAAAAAATAATACAGCTTTTGAAAAATTGTAGGTTGTAACTATAGTCAATACTTGAGGCACCTCTTGCAGATGATTCTCTTCAGGTGGCCCTCTGAGATAGGACAAGATTTCTAATATCCTTTCCTGAATAATGGCAATTAAATACTCACTGTAAAACCAATTATAATAAAATATGTTTTAATCAAATAGTTGCTGTCAGATTCAGCTCCACCAGCAGATCTCTGGCTTTTTTTTTAATCCTTTTTCGTCACTTTTATCCCAATGACTGAATTTAGAACATCAAATTGGGGAATAAGAAGTCAGAAGTCAAAGTGGCTTATTTCAAATTAACAACTTTAACATGTATCTTCATTTTTGAAAGGGAATGTTTTTTCACCTATGTATTCCATTACCACTAGATTATTCATGTGTGCTCATGTGATTTTCAGTATGACATGGCACACTGCTCTCTTACAAGATTTATGAAGCATGGCCACTGAAAGAGCACAGTGAGGGAAACGCAGCTGGGATGGTCTCTTCTCCTTCTTTTCAGGTGCAGGAAGCATATTGAGAAGAAATGCAGTGTTACTGCCATTATTACATGCTATGAACTAAGCTGATCAAAAAAAAAAAAAAAAAAAAAGAACAAACAAACACTGAAGATGTAATAGAGGAAGGATGTTTACAAGCCTTTAAAAAAGAATTTTGTTTTAAAGCAAGGGCACTTACAGTTCTTTTCTGAGGTGCAACTTTGACTTCAAGTGAAGGCTGAACTACCACTACTGTGGGGGGAGATGAAAGGTGAGCTTCTACCCGGTTGTGGACAGTGGTATCCTCTAAGGGACTGTCTGAGGACTCAGCAGATTGGGACATAACCTCCAAACTGGCAGTGAAGTACAGCTGAGCTGTGAGGAAAGCAGTTCCGTGAAAGCCAGACAAGTTATTTGAAATAATTCTTGATCCAAAATTGATTTTTTGGGGGGAGGGGGGCCAAAGAAATGTTCCTGAAATTATAGTGCATCTCATACCATTTCTCATGGAAATAAGTCCTTGAGTTTAGGTTTTTTTTTTTTTTTTTAATGATATTTAGGGAATGAAGTCTGATTATATTTTAAGCTGGTTTTGATTAAAATGTATTTTCATTTTTTCAGTTGTATGCTACACTGAAAAAGGTCAGCAGTTACAATCACACAAAATATCAACTCATCAGCTGACTTTAGTAAATCAATGTTTTAGTTACACAGTGTCAATGGTTTACTTAGGTGTTGCTAGATAACTGTATTTTTGATATCTTGAGGTTGTGTTCTTACAGTCAAGTAAATCAAAAAGTTCCTGTGTAGAAGGTATGTAATTCAAATGTGTAAAGGTATTCATCTACTTCAATTCTTCCAACTTTTAATGCTTTTAAAACCCTTTCTTGGTATTCAGTGCATGGATATAGGTCAAATTATTTCGATCCAACCACAATATGCCAAATTCTCTCCCTTTGCAGCAGTTACAAGCCATGGTCCAGGGTGTATGCTTTCTAACAGTGTCCTTAGGGCTAACAGAGCACCCAGCACAACAGTACTCTGCTTTAACATATCTTGGCACTGTTGAACTGTTGTCAACACAGCAAAAATAAACAGGCAGATTTTAAGGGGGGGGGAACAAAGGGGGAGGACAATGCATTACCAAACATTTTTAGTTTAGTTCAATTTGAATTTAAATGTGCATTGAAAGAGGATAATGTTGTTTAGTGTATTTTGCAAGTAGGGTCTTTATAAGTCAAATTAAAGCCTAGATCCCAGTATTGTGATCATATAATTCAGTGGGAGTATATAAAGCTGCATCTCTCTGTCTAAATACAGGTATACATATAGGTATACATCTCTCTGTATAGGTACCCATCATTGGTACTGTGATAGGTACCTATATCTGGGAGCGCTCAAAAATGATAATTACTTTCCTGTTCCCTCCATTCCTGTTGGAAAGAGACAAGTTTCTATTCATTACTCTTGTCAGAGCACTGCTGGAGCAAGTCTGGACACAGAAAGCCACATTCAGCTCTGAATGCTATAAGAGATCACTTACTCTTTTCCTTTTACCAGCTACGTCTGTGGTCCAGTTTGATTCCATCTCATCCTTGTGGGTCAGGATCCTCCATAAGTGGGCTGAAGTTTCCTTCTTCCACTGGAAAGCAGCTTTCTTGGGAGGCTGTGATTGCAGATGGAGAAACAGCATCTTGGGTAATGAAGAGTATTTCTAACTGGGCGTTGTAAATCAGGACAAGGACAATGAATGAGCTACATGTTCAGTGGAATTCCTGTGTGGGGAGATATCAGTGATCTTTGTTCTAGGATATTTGTTTGCTACATGTTGATTAAGTGAATCATTCCCAAAATTGCACTGACTGAGCCTGACATTACAGATGATGGTCTGGATACGGGATTTCCTGCTTTTTTTGCCTTTTGACAGTAGGCTTGTTGGATTTTCATAGGCAGGGTGTAATCTGGCAGGTCCCAGGGCTGCAGTCTGGTGTAAATACAGACAGGAGCAACTGTACATGGATAAGGTTGTGAAAAAGGATTCATCAGTTTTTCTGTTAGTCCCCTGTCAGAGAAAAATGCGATGCTTTTGAGGCTTTCATGTTTTAAATTTTGAAAACCTATGATAATATAAATCAAAACAGAACAAAGCAGTTTTACTATTTGAGTTCAGTCTTTCTTTGCGTTTTTTAAGTGTTTATATTTCATCCAGGAAGAAAAGCGCATACAGGTGAGATGAACTTTACTTATTTGATAACTCTACACATGCCAGAAGCTGCAATTTAAATTTCATCATTTTGATCGAGTGTCCTTCCTTTGTTTGACACTTGTTCAAATGCATTCGTAAGCTCTCAGAATTATGTTGTAACTATTGCTTGAAAATCGTGTAACAATATACTGAGGTGTGTCTTCGGTACAATAAACAGGTTAATCTGGCTAAATCTTTCATTAATATGCAAGTAGTTTATGGCTGCAATACTTTTTATTGCTTTATTTAAACAGCTCTTTGCTCCTTGCAATAAATTGCAAGGACTATTTTAGGACTAAGGCTTAATTTTAACATGATAAATATCTCTTCTTACAGTAAATAATGTTGTCTTATATAAGTTTAATGATTATTAATATAGCTTAGCAAATCTGCCTGTTGCTACAGCTCAGTTACCTATCGCAACTGCTCAAAGTATCGCGACAATAGTAGGAACTGACTAGTTTCCTGTGTGCTCTCCATCTGAGCTAAAAGAACGTGATTCAAAGGGAGTAAAATTACTAACTTGTGGTGTATTTGTCACTAGTATAGTAGACAACTGAGTATCTGCGAGCATTTTTTTTTTCCTAAAGGAGTTATGATTCACTATATTATTTGAGTAAAATCCAGTGAAAAGCAATCGCACATATAGAGTCTACAATATTTCACAGGACCTGCTGAACAAATACATATAGATAACAACCCTTTTAATTCTGGCTTTTACAAAAACAAGCAATGTTTTCAGCCAGCTTTTCTCCGATGACGTAGTCATGTGCTTAATGCTTTTTTCTAAATCCAGATTGTGTAAGAGTTCATACAAAAGTAACAGCATAGTATTTATAAATACTTTCTGCAGGTTCACAGTTCTTCCTGTAGGTGTTGACTTTGGCCTTGACCCGGTATACCAAAATGAGATGTAAAAAGATTTAATTTTGAAGATGTTGAATCCATTGCTGTTAGGGAGTTCTACTTACGGCAAATATTTAATGTAAAACAAATACTTAGCTGCAGGTCTTGATTCCACCTGCTCTAAGATTTATTCAAATTTAAAAGGGATTTTTCTGTGTCATGTGAAGAATTGGAAATATTGTTCTATTTAATCATTTCAAAAGGCAGTACTGTACTTCAGGGGCTAAAACTAACATTATAATTGTACACTGCCCCCATTTTAATGCTGCACAGTCCATAACAAAAACACTAAAAGGCTTTATAGTTTGCAGCTATTACTTCCCTCATTTTTCATTTCCCTCATTTGTATTTTTTAGCAGTTGGCTTTTCTATGATGGCAGGCTTGCAAGGTGGAACAAGAGCTGAATACGGATTTACGGAGTCTAACCCAACAGAGTTGATGTCTATTTTGGGTTTCAGCATAAGATCACAAGATGAAACTAGACCAAAGAACAGGCAGAGTAGGCTAACTGAGACTAATTGTTAACACAGAGGGCCTGAAAGTCTATAAATAAAGGGGAAAAACTTTCTTACAAAATTTCCACAATGATTGGCAAATAAAACACATTATGAAATCTTTTGGTGATAGTATAAAGCCAGTTGTC
The DNA here is from genome assembly GCF_028389875.1 of Rhea pennata. Classification (NCBI taxonomy): domain Eukaryota; kingdom Metazoa; phylum Chordata; class Aves; order Rheiformes; family Rheidae; genus Rhea; species Rhea pennata. The sequence continues at coordinate 63,212,567 of NC_084702.1, read as the reverse complement.
CCGTATCCTCCATTCAGAAAACATCGTTGATTTTACGTGGCACTTTTGATTCTATAGGGCACCTTTCTGATATTGTGTTATCACACCTAACCATAACCTTCCTAGAGGCTTTGGGGTGCAATGGACCCCAAGGTTCCTGCTGAACACAATATTTATTTCTCAGCTTGTGTAAGCGCTAGCTCCCCATCTTGGGAGGTGTGAAGGCACATGGCCTCAGCAAGTCCCGTTCATAGCTACGATGACCTGTCTTCACACCTTCCCCTTTACAGAGCCCCCTTAGCTCAGAAACAAGATTGTCCTAATACTGCGAGGTTTTGATCTTCTTCCAACTGTAAGCAGCTTTTGTTTCCATCTGCCCACAGCTGCTCTAGGGCTTCTGATGATGCAGCCCAAAAGATATGATGATAATTATAATATTAGCTTTGCAGTTTCATAGGTTGTCTACTCCCACATGCTATGTTAATGTTCTTTAAAATGTGCATTAAATAAGCAGTTGATGCAGCAGAATTTAGGCTGGGTCAGGTGCCTGTTAGCTTGTCCCACTACCCTCATTCATGGATATTCCTCCTCTCCAAATTGCACCATACTCATTAAGGGGAAAAAAATGGTAAAAGGCGGGGAAAGGGGTATTTTGAGATAGCTGCTTCATAAAAAGTCTTCTACTCTCTCTATTTTCTGCTCTACGTACTCACATTAATATCTAGTGAAGCTAAACTGAAAGGCCAGAGGAGGTTTCCAGCTGTCTTGCCCTTATAACCTTCTCTATAGCCCCTTTTCTCCTGGCAGTGTAACAGCCAAGGGTACTTTTTCACATGTAAGGCAAGTTCAGACAGATTTCTCCCAGAAGAGATGTTTTCTGTAAAACAATCCAACTTCTGATGGGTTATTAACTCATCTTCAAGCATTTTTAGTAATGCTGCTGAAGAAAAAAAATGATGCAGATTCTGGCCAACATGTCGTGTTTTTCACCTATGCTATTCACTATAAAACCTACAATTTGATTTGCAATATGCTTTCTCCTCTTCCTCACACCCCTCTCCTTTCCTCTATCTATATCTAGATATATATCCAGAGCCAAAGCATGCCCAGGGCACAGGAAAGAGACAATAAATTGTTATGAAAAGCCTGAAACAGTTTGCAGGAAATCAGGATTCTGTCTGTCATTCTGTCATAAACATATTAGGTGACATGTCAAATCATGTTACGCTTCTGTGCCTCAGTTTTCCACCTATACCCAGAGGATAAGGAGGTCGCCTTACCCCCTCATAGCACTCCTATTTATTTGGAGTCAAATAGGCTCTGGACTAGCTTTTACTCCGTGCATGTGCTGGGCACCATGGCATCGAGGCGCAGCCCAGCTTACAAGAACGGCAGCCTCCTTAGGTTAAAGAGGAGAGTCCGGAGCTGGTCTCCCTCGGCCCTGCTGCAAATGGGAGCTCACCTGATGTCTGGGGCAATCCAGCTCTCACCACAAAGCCCCAAGCTGTGACTGTCATCATTTACACCACAAAATGCTGAAAAAGTGCTGCATTTTAACCTGCTGAAGCAGCTGTGCACATGACAAAAAGGCATGAAAGATAGGGAAATTCTACTATGGACTACAGAGGAGAGTGTAATAACTTTTAGTAGCGTGTATTTTCCTTAAATGCTTCCAAATTTGGTCAACCCCATGCTTGAGCTTGTGCTCCTCCAGGTGGGGAAGCTCTTTGCTGAGTCGAAGCATCAGTCATTGCAGTAACATTTTCCTGGGCTGAGAAGAGGGGAGTGAAAAATCACACCGTGCCAGCAGTATAGTCTCAGCATCACCCTCGTGTGCCAGCAGTGCAGCCCCCCTCTCTGAAACTCCTAGTAGTCCATACAGGGGAGTTCATGGAGCCTGGTACAAAGGCTAATGCTGGATGAAACTCTGAAGTATCTATTGGGGTGGGCTTTAGCCAAATACAAATATGAAACTCAATACAGGAGTCACTGTCTGAAATTGTAGGACCTATTCTGTAGAAGAGATCAGACCATGTAATGTAAAGATCTTCCTTATGCTTAGTATCTGTCAGTCTATGATAGGGAGATATGCAGTGGTGGAAGTCTGATATGTACAGTGCAAATGTATAGACCATTGCAGTAACTGTTTATTGGGTGAAAAAGAGAATGAGTCTCAGAATTTCTAGCTACTCCATTTTTACAAGTGATTTCTGTTTATAACTGTATTGCTCACATCAGGTCCAAATAAGTAATCCTTCTGCTTCACCAATAGCAATCACTCCATGTGAGTAAACCTGAAGACATTTATTAATTTTGATTTTTCTTAGTATTTTGTTGAAGAGTATAAAGTAAATAGTGAAAAGAAATAGCCATTTGCTATCAGAGTTTGAACAGGTGTTAGCTGCATGGCAGACTTTAAGGCTGTTTCTCGTACACCTATGAAAAAGTTGTGCCAAAGCAAACTACAGCCTCTTTGGACCTCACTAACTTTAGCTGCTTGATAAGACTGTACAATGCAAAATGTAAATAAAGGCCACTGACCAGAAGTAAGTCAATGTTTAGAAAAGATGAAGAGGGCTGCTGCTGTCATATAAAACTGTCCGTAAAATATTTGTCTTTTCCTTGAAGTTAGACATAGGTGTAATTTTCTTTATAAAAATACTCAAGAAAACAAAGGAAGAAAACTCAGCAAAAGTCCCTTTCTCTGCAATCACTGAATAGAGGAACCAAAACCTGTAGCAGCGCTTTGCTGCTACTGCCGTCACAGCGTGGCTGTGCCACACTGCGGCTTGCAGCCGGCGACAGGCGCCCGGCGGCAGAGCCTGCCTGCTGCCCGACCTGCGGGGGCCGCGGCAAACCAGCGGACTACTTCTGCAGGACGTAGCTTCAGGTGCGTGGAAGTGGTAGGAAGCTGGGTGCTTCAAAAATGATGGTCAGTCTAATTAAATGTCCCTAAATGGATGTCTTTGCTTGCATACAAGTTCATATGAATACCAAAGAAGGTGCATTTTTATTACAAATGTGAAAAGTGGCTAAGTTTCATGAACATAAAATATTTTCTCTTTCTGATGTATTGAATGACCTAGCATCCCCTGCAGGAGAAAGCCATGCCTAAAGATGGCTTTGGACACTGTCTTTAGACTAGGAAATAGTACATATTTCCAGGAAAAGGGACTGAGAAAGCCTCAAGTTTTGCCAATTGTCCTATGCCTTTTCTAAATACACCTACCCAGATCCTTTTTTTCCCTCGCCATCTTGAGGAAACACACACATACATTTACTGAAAGAAAGTCTGTCTCTCTAGTATTTCTTCTTAGTCATGCTATATCTTGAGGTCTGGTCTCATGCTTTCATTTACATGTAAAGATTCTTTCTACCCAGTGAAAAATGTAAGTGTCTAAAACAAGGCTCATGTGGAACTGAGGTGTTCATGTTTGAAATACACTAAACCCTTTCCCTGGCACCTCTCAAATTAAAGGATATTTCTGTTTCACCTCAAAGTGTCCCAGTTCTGCATGCCAGAGGGGTCTGGTCCCTGCTGCTGCCAGTGCCTCCTGGACAGCAAAACTTTCCCTCCCCAGGGGCAAGGAAAGGCAGTGGAGGCTTTCCCATCTGTGTAGCACCAACGACAGGATCTGGCCTCATAAAAATGCCATTGCAAATACTTTATTTTAAAAACATCTCTATGCAGTTGCTGTCTTGCCATCCCTCACACACCATGTCATCCCCAGGCCAAACACTTTTCTTACTTATTCCTAGCTAACCATGAAGTGCCTGAGGTGGGTACACTTCTGCCCTGGGCTGGCCAGTTCCCTTAATGCCTTGCGTGGACCACACGCCAGCAGTGTGTCTGAGGAAATCACAGTGAACATAAACCACATACCCCCATATTCCTCAGTCCGTCATGGGCTGGCTCTGCCCTATGGATTAGGGTGTATAGTTCCTGACCCATAAACCAGGCACAGAGCTGGATCTGTTTGGACGCTTGGAGACTTCCTAGGCATACGCAAAGCTTCCTGAGGTACAGGGTCCTGGCGGTGGTGGAGGACTCCCAGCTCCCCTGGGAATCAGTGGTGATGGGACAACCATGTAGCCCGGGTGTGGGGAAAGGAGCTAAGGTTCATCCTGCTTTATCCCGCTGCCTCCTGCCTGATGGAAACACAAAGAGCCCTGGGAGCTCTTTCAGGCTTTTCTTTGATGAAAGCAGTCATTGAGCTGCTTTAATCTGTGCAAGAGATTTGTCTGCTTTTTATGAAGATCCTGCATGGATCAGAACAGGAAAAGGACAGATACAATTTTACAGTACACATTTATAATTTAAAATATATGTATATAGTCTAATACTATAAACATACAGTGTTACATACCAAATAACCTTTCATTTTACCAGGTATGTGTCTATGTGGCTTACGAGTCTCAGTGAGAAACAGCTTGGTCTGATTAGGCGATTAATCAGCCTCTCCAATTAATAAGGATGAGGGGAAGGAGAGGGGAGAAGGACATCTGTGATCATTTTCTATTACTTTTCGATCACAACTGAAAGCTAATCAATAGTAACACTGTGAATAACAGTAATAAGTGGAAATTTTTAAACAGGCCATCTGCAAAAGTAAGTAGATAAAAGTGTGTAGTTCTAGAAAGATTTGAAGTAGCAGCAAAAACACTAGTGATAATCCAACAAGGTGATGATTTTATTGTTGCACCATACCAGAACTTTACAGTTTTCATAGGTCACTTTGTAATTCTCATAAGCATATGACTTCCTCAGAAATAAAGTTATGCACACTGTACATTCTGTGTTTAACTTCATGGCACATGTGGAGAAGAACTGTAGGTATTCATACAAGTTGCCTTAGTTACCAGTTTATTCCCTGCTGAATTCAGTACAGCCTGGGAGGTTTTGCTCTCCTGCCCATCGCAGGACCAGAGCTTTAACAGGGCACTTCTGCCCAGATGGCAAAGGCCCTCTCCTGGAAAACGAGGGGCTCTGGAGCTGAGCCAGGGCTGAGCCATCGACATCCCAGGCAGTGCTTCAGCACTCTCCTGATGGAAAATGTCTCTGTCTTCATTTGTTTGTGTGCCACAAAAAAGAAACTTTGGGTATCTGAAGTGTGGTATCAGTGGCTCAGCTTTCAAAACAGCAGGTGCAAGTGAAATATAGCCATTCAGAACATTTTATGGTGCCTTCATACTTCTCTTTACTTGAAATATCATTGAATATTAACAGCAGCATGATTGAAGTTCTCTGCTTGAGCACATCAAGCAAGGTAAACTGTGTAGATGCTCAGCTTTTGCTGTTTTTGCACCAACAAAAGCAAATATGCATACCTGATGCAAAACACTGTTTACATTAGATCAGTACAGATAAATTACAGTCTTAAGGACTATCTAATCATCACACAGAGTGCAAGAACACACCTACAGCTGCACACACAAGCGACAGCAAGTGCAGTTTTGTAGACCTGGGTTCAGTATTCCGTGATGGAGAAAGCGTATCGTATCACGTTTAATCTGCTTTGGGCAGCGTGTGCATCTTGACACACGCCATCCCTAAGCGCTCCCCTACGAGTTACATTTTTCTATTCGACGGAGCAAAATCTCTGGATAAAGCTGGGCAGCTTTTCACTTAAGGTACGTCCGTAGTCACGACAGTCATTAGCAAATTGCCGAAGGCGAGGCATCAACTCCGAAACCAGCGCTCTGCAGGGGAGCTCGCAGCACCCACGGCCGCGCCGCCCGGGGCTTTCGGGGCTGGAAGCAGACGTCCCGGCCGGTTTGCAGTGCGCGCGCACCCGCGCATCGCCTCCCCGCCAGCCTCCCGGGGCAGAAGGAGCCCGTTTGCGGCGGGGAGCGCGGCGCTCAGCGCGGCACCCAGCGGAAGCGGTACGCGCCGGCGGCCGTGCGCAGGCTGAAGGCGCTGCCCTGCGGGAAGGCGAGCGTGCGGATGGCGCCCGCCTGCCCCAGCGCCGCACGCAGGCAGCCGCCCGCCTCCGGCGCCCCGACGCCAGGCTGCGGGGCGCTGCGCAGCGCCGGCGCCCGCCGCGCCCGCTTGGGCTGCGGGCCGCCGCCGAGGCTGCACAGGGCGGCGCGGCACCGCTCCGACACCTCCCGCAGCATGGTGCCCACGGCGGCGGCCGCAGGAGGAGGAGGAGGAGGAAGAGGAGGAGGAGGAAGGGCCGCCCCGTCGGGGCACTGCGGCTGCATCAGCTTCTGCCGGTGAGAGACGGCGCCACGTCTGCTCTGTCCTCTCCCGGCCTGGCCAGTCCCACCCCGTGCTGCCCTGGCCCATCCTGTCCTGGCCCATGCTGCCCACTCTGCCCCGCATTGTCCCGTCCTATCCCGTCCCATCCCATCTCGTGTCCCGTCCCGTCCCATCCCATCCCGTCCCATCCCATCTCGTGTCCCGTCCCGTCCCATCTCGCACTGCCTGCGCGGCACTGCCTGCCATGCGCCACCCCATCCCGCACCGCTTGGCACTGCCCCTCCTGCTCACCCCACCTCACGCCATCCTGCACCCCCCTGTCCTACACGGCCCCTTCTGCCCGCCCCATCCCACCTCACACAGCACCCCCCATCTGCCCCCCCGCTACGCCACCCCGTCCCACCCTGCTGTGCACCTCCATGCATGCCCACATTGCCCCATCCCCTACCACCCTGCCCCACCCCACCGTCCCACCCGTCCCTGCCCCGTCCGGCACAGAGGGGCCACCCAGGCCGTGGAGCTGTGGGGCAGCCAGGTCGGGTGGCAGCACTCACGTCAAGCACAGCGGCCAGCTGCCTGGCCTGGCTTGCCAGCTCCTTCAGCTGCACATTGCTCTCCCTCAGCGACGTGAGCTCTTCCTGCCTCTGCATGAGGGTCTCCTGAAGCTGTGAAGAACCAGAGGGACAGGGAAGTTCAGGACAGCCCCACCACCCCAGCACGGGGAGGACACTACACACCAGGGCCATGGAGCCACCACGGCAGGACGCTGAGGAGAGAAACCTGCTTTGGGTCCTGGGCAAGCACTTCTGAGTCCTTACTTGGCTGTTTTCCTCCAGGGCATCTCCCAGGGCTTTCTCCTGCTGGTCTGCCACATCCCTCCAGCAGAGCTCGGGGGAAGGCAAGCTTTGCAGGGCCAGCTGCGGCAGGGCACTGCTCTCCAGCTGCGGCAGGGCACTGCTCTCCAGCTGCAGGCCACAGGGGCTGAAGGCCACATCCTCACCAAGTGAGAAATCAAAGTCAGAAGAGTCCAGCGGCGGTGGCATTAAGGTGGCTGCGTCTAGAAGGAAAACCCACAAACATTAGTGGAGAAAAGGTTCCCACATCCTCTGTTCCTCCCTGCTATAACACACCATCTCTCTACCAAGCACCTCCCAGGCGTTATGTCCAGGCATGCTTTTACTCTGCCACGGCAGCTGCGTGCCCTAAACCTGTGTGAAGCTATCTCCTTGGTTTGTTGCAGAGGGGAGAGACATAAAGAGCTATGTGTCAGCCCCAGCAGATGGAGGGGGTGAACTGTCACGTGGACTGTGCCAGGGTTAAGCAAGCATACAGGTGAATGGGTATCCAAAACCCCCCAAACAAAACAGAAAAAGCATGGCAGATGACCGAACGTGGCACCTGCACACAGTAGGAACAGGCATGTTCTGCTCACATAAGGAAAAACATACTTGCCAGATATAAAATCATCCACAGCATCTCTGAACTCCTGAAAATCAAAGTCCGGTTCATCCTGCGAGCAGTAACCCTGGAAGAGGCGGGTGAAACGTGCCTGTGAGCAGGGCCCAGGGCTCAGACCTGCACGGCCCCCGCACCGTGGCTTGGCCCAGGTTGGATGTGGCTGGACACAGCAGGCTGCCCGTGGCCTGTGCCGCTCTCAGCCTCGGCCTGGGCCGCCGTTCCCAGGGCCGCGGGGAGCCGACGTGACTGCTGCCTGCGCTGCCCTCACTGCCCCTTGGACACCCCGGGGCTGCCGCCGGCGGGCAGCGTGAGCCGCCTGCGGGCCTGCCCTGGGTCACGGCTTCGGAAACGCCTCTCGCCCCGTGCAGCGGGGCAGCTCCCCGCAGCAGCACTGGAGCAGCGCACGGCGCTGGGAACCAGCTCTCGGGGCAGCGCGCGACAAACGCGTCAGCACGAGGGAGAAGATCCTGCCTGCTGGGATGGGGATGGACGCGCAGCTTGCGCACGGAGCGCGGCAGCTTCCCCGCGCTCTGCCCCGCCAGCGCAGGCCGCCTCCACCGGGCCCTGGGACACCAGCCGTGCCCATTTCACGGGTGGCCGGTCGGGGGCTCAGCCCCCACCGGGAGCCCCGTGCGGGGCTGCTCCCCCGCGGCGGCGCTGCCCGACGGGGCGTCCGAGCCCCGCTCCCGCTCCCGCTCCCGCCCCGCCGCGGGGTTACCTGGTGCGCGGCTCCGGCGCCGCCCGGGGGGACGGAGGTGCTGCCCGCCAAATCCTGCCGGTCGCCGGGGCCCAGCGCTGGGGCGCGGGGCGGGCAGGAAGGCCAAGGACAGAGGGAGGTGAGGGGCCGGCGGCGCGGAGCCCGCTGCGACCCGCCGCGGCAGAACTCACCGGGGGCGGCGGCGGGGGGCGGCGGGGGGCGCGGGGCGGCGGGGCCGGCGCCGCGGGGCCGCGGCCGGGCCGGGGGCGAGCGGGGGCCCGGCGCCGCCGGGGGTGGGCCCGGCGCCCCGCCGCCGCCGCCGCCCGGGGGGTCCCCGCCGGCCCGGGACGGCTTCTTGGCGAGGCGGGCGGGCAGGGGCTGCACCGTGTTGGGGCAGATGCTGCCGAAGGCCCTGCGGCCGCCCCGCTGCATGGTGCCGCCTCGCCCCGCGGCTGCGGCGGGCGCCCCGGCCCCGCGCTCCCCGCTCCGCGCTCGGCGCCGCCCCGCGGGCGCGGGCGGGCCGCGGGCGCGCAGCGGGGCGAGCCCGGGACAGCGGGCGGGAGCGGGCGGGCAGCCGCGGGCTGCTGCCCGCCTCCCCTGCGCCGAGGCGCGGAAACGCCGCCCGCGCCCGCGCCCGCGGGGCCGCGCTGCTGGGACGGCCACGGCCCGAGACCCGGGAAAAGCCTCTGCCGGCGGGGGAAGGGCCCGCTCCCGCCCGGCGGGAGGCCGGCGGCCGCCCGGGCTGCGCGCCGCGGCGCCCCGTCGGGCAGCGCCCCGCCGGCTGCGCTTTGAAGCCGGCGCTCGGGCTTGATGTTTCCAAGGCTTTTTGTGCCTTAGGGAAGTGTATCTACCAAATGCTAGGCTTAGGGGGCATCAAAAGCATAAGGTGAGGGCAAAAAAAAGGCGGGGGAACAGTCCGTGGCATCTTGGCTTAGCTGAGCCGCACACGGGGAAGGGCCCTTCCCGCTGAAACCACTGCGGTGACTCGGAAAGGCTGAACGGACTGTGCTGCGTGGGCTCGTAGGCACTTTCCAACACAACAGTTTTGATCGGAGTAGATTTTCCTACATTTATTTGAATACTTAAACCTAGGTAGTGGATTGAAACCGTTTTAGTGTGCATGTCACCCATTTTGTGCTTCCTTGAAATGCATGCAGCCGGGAGGACAACTTAAAATTGTACAAGCTTTAGGTAATTTTATTCTGTTTTAATGTCACCCCTGTGCAGAGATAAAAATGTAATAAAAATGAAGAATAAATATTTTGCTATGTGATGTGTGATTCCTTTTGTCTTCCCTTGAATTTTTCTCATGCTGTGGAGCCTTTGCACTCGTGTTGTTATTTAACATTTTGTTGTGTTACATCGTGGTAGCGTTATTTATGTATTTATTTTCCCCAGAACCATTTCCAGGACAGTGCATGTCAGTTGTAAATGGAGAATGCACCATTGTGTGTAATTATTTTGTAGATATTTTAATTATTTACTGTAATTATTTTAACTGCTGAGGTCAACTCGTTGTGTGCCGATGCATCTCCTCTTGCAGATACGTACACAGCCCGCAAGCGAACAAACAAGTACAGGTGACAAGTGGGGAAGAGTTTATTAAACGCTCAGTTGGTGCTTCCACCTGTTCCAGTGCGGTTACCTTCATGAGCCATCTTCCAAATAAATAAATAATACAGTACTTGAGATTGTGCGCGTTATTTACACCCCGGGTATGAAGAGCAGTCTCTCAGCGCAACTGCCGCAGAACGGCAGCGTGCGAACGGCGATCCGACCTCGTAAGACCCGGACGACGCTCCCGCGGCGTCGGCTAAAGGCGAAACGCGCTCCGCGGAGTCCAGCGAGCGCGAACGCCGCGCGGAGCGGCCGCGCAGTCGCGGCCGCGCCGCCCGCTCTAGGGGAAGGAGGCGGCGGCGGGCGGCGCCGTCGGGGCGGCGGCGCCGTCGGGGCCGCCCGCGCCCCGCGCAGCCGCCGCGGGCAGGCAGCGCGCGTTCAGCGACACCAGGAGCCGCAGCTCGCGCATGCAGCCGCGCAGCAGCGCCTCCGGGTAGCCGCCGAGGCGCAGGTCCAGCGGGGCGCGGTGCTGCAGCAGCCGGTCGGCCAGCCCCAGGGCGCAGAGCGCCAGCAGGGACGGCGCGTACCGGGTGAAGGCGTAGTCGGCCAGGCTGAGCTCGGCGACGCCCCGCGCCAGGCTGCGGGCGTCGCGCGCCTCCGCCGCGTCCGCGCCGCGCGCGGCGATCCGCACCTGCGTGAAGTGCTCCAGGAAGAAGCTGATGGTGGGCGCCGCCAGGCTGAACTGCAGCCGCTGCAGCACGATGCACTCGAGGTTGCAGAGCTGCTGGCGGCTGAAGGCGTCGCAGCAGAGGGCCAGGAGCTCCGTCACGCGCGGCGGGTGCACCTCCACCTGCGGGGCACACCGGCGGCGCGGCCCGGGCAGCGCGGGGCGCGGGCGGCCGCGCACGGGGCGCGGCGCAACTCCGGCCCCGGCGCGGCTCGCGCAGGGCCGCCCTCGCTTTGCGCCGCGCAGAAGAACGATGCGCGAAACGCAGCCACGCCGGGGCAAAGGCCCCCGCCCCCCCCCCTCCCCCCCCGGGGCTGCCACTGCTGCCCCGCGGGCGCGGCGCGGCGGAGAGCCGGGCGGCAGCGGCGGGCCGGGGCCGGGGCCGGGGCAGTACCTGCTTGCAGGCGAGGAGGAGCGCCGTCACCCCCAGGAGCTGGAAGCAGTCGGCGGCCACGGGGGTGGTGGCGAGGAAGCGGTCGAGGATGTTGACGGCGAGGCAGAGGGTCTCGAAGGAGAGCCCGAAGTGCCGGCGCACGGGGATGAGCCAGCTGACGAGCCTGCAGCGCGCCTCCGCCGTCACCTGCGGCAGGGGCACCGGCACCAGGGGGTCAGCGGCGGCACCCCGCAGCCGCCCCCAACCCCGCCCGCCGCGGGACCCCCCACCTGCGGCTGCCGGGCCAGCGGCTCCCGCGGCTGGAAGCGGCTCTCCAGCCCCTTGCGGGAGCGGTACCAGCTCTCCCCGTAGTCGCGGAAGGCCTGCAGATCCAGCGGGCCGTCCACGCCCGCGTCCGCGTCCGTGTCCGCCGCCGCCCGCCGCTGCCGCCGCCGCTTGGCCGGGGCCCGCGGGCAGCCGCCGCCGCCCGCCGACGTGACCATGGCGGCGGCGCGGCCCGGCGGCGGCGGCGGCTATTTGAGGGCGGCGGCGGCGGCGGGGGCGGCGCGGCAAGGCCCGCCCCGGCGGCCGGGCAGGGCCGCGTTTAGCAGGTGGGAAAGGAGCCGAGCTGCAGAGGCGCGTTGCTCGCCCGTCCGGGCTGCTGTCCGCAGCCGCGCGCGGAGCCCGAGCGGCCCTCGGAACGGGCCCTGCCGAGCCGGGCCCAGCGGCGCGGCCCGCCTCCCTCCGAGGGCAGGGAAGCAAAGCGGGCAGCGGTGCGGCGAGGGCGCTGGTGGCAGAGTCTGAGCCTGCTCAGCTGAAACTGCGGGATCTGCCATGTTGCTGCTGCTGAAATAAATGGCTGGCGATCCTCAACACCCAGCCCTTCGAACCAGAAGCTGGCGCCCTTCGATAGCTAGATTGCTCCACATGTCTTGCATTTCCATTCATGTTACCACAATACGCCACAGGAATGAAAAAGGTATGACAATCCCGGGGCTCCTGGGAAGTTTGAAGCTCAATTCCACTCCTATCTATTGACTATACACGCACATACACTTATGACAGCACCATTTCAGCCAGGAGAACGGAGGGAAGTCAGAACACTCAACGCAGTGACTAGGGAGTCTGCTTACATGCAGCTGGTTCCTTTTATTCCGCTTCTACTCTGTGCCTGATCACAGCAGTCTATACTACCTTCTTAAAACCTTAACTCTCTATCCTATGCAGAACTGCAAAGTCTATGTGCCAGTGACTGGAGCATGTGCTGCACAGAACTCTTCGGTGCCAGTGACTGGAGGAACCAGGGCACAGGAGAGCAGCTGTGTACTACAAGGTCTAAGTGCCAGCAGCTGGAAAAGGGACTGCAAGTCACAGGGCCCCAAGATCTATGTGGCAACAGCTGGAGAAGCTGGGGTGTATATGCTTGCACAAGAGGTCCACAGGCTACAATGACTTCCCCAGTGAATTTAATCTTGCATGCACATGTGTTAAAGTGCTAGCAACTACCAGACATGATTATCCCCTGTGGAAGTGATCCACATCTGAGAAGACTCAAATCTTGAGTCAGTAGCTGGATCAGTGGCTAGACAAACTGCTATATTCAATGGATCTATGATTACAGGTGGAACAAGTAGGTGAGCCTTGCTAGTGAACATCAAACTGGATTAACTGGCAAGAAAGAAGAGACTTGCATCTTGGATAAGTAGGCTCAGGGTCCAGATATTGGTATTAGTGTGTCAAAATGTTGATATACAAGGGAATCATAAACTTATGAACACAGGCACAAGTGTTTTTGGCTGGTAAACTTCAATCATGATCAGCCAGAGAGAAGGAATAAAACATAACTGCAGATAGCCACGTCTTATGAGAGTTCTCATAGCGTTATATATGAACGATTCTAAAGACAGTGAGAGTCTGGATGGCTGGCCATGCTGCTATCCTCTGTGTGTGCATCCATCTGTCTGCTCAGCCTTGCTACTGGTCAAACCTGTAAATGGAAACAGCAGCATCTGCATGCATTCCACTGGGACAGAAAAACCTCCTGGGTTTTAAAAGAGTGCACCTAGCACAAGGACGGAAGGATGCCCAGATCCCAGAGTTCACCGACTGGGCAGCTCCAGTGACACCCTTAAACTATACAGAATATAGACATATGTAAGATGTATTGCTTTAATAATGCAAATTCATAGCTCAAAGGAATTAGCACTTAGGAAATCCAAGTTAAAAAAAAAAGGTTTGTCTTCTGTTTGCAGATATCCAATGAAATACTACCCCACAGAGATCTGGGACTCACTCTTGAATTATTAGTACAGGTCTGTATCACTGGTAATGGTGTAATTACCACACTAAATGGAAACAAAGAAAACTAGAATGGGACACAGTCATTTTTATATTGAAAAGACAAGCTGCTTTGTCTGCATTATAAGTATGCTCAAACAAATGTCACCAAGTGTTTTGTAAAGGCTAAACATACTCAATGTTCCCCTTTAAAAGTTACTCAGGAAGGCAAGCTTTACACAAAACCAGGCAGCCTTCCCAAGTCAGGGCTGTTATCAACAGCATTTAAGTGTTTAAATATTTTTAACTAAAGTTGGAGTGTGTATTTCCCCTGCCATTACTGAAGCTCTGGTTTCTTACTGATTTTCAGTTTCAGTTACCATTCTCTGTTTTTATCAATTCTTTGATGATGTGTAAAATCTTGTCATCTAGGAAAGAAAACACAAACATGACAGTGAGTGGAAAAGAGCAAGTTTAAGATCTACTCCAAAACCAAACAAAACCAACTCCCACTGAAGATGACTCCGGAATATAGCTTCTCTGTGGAGCAAAAACAAGTATGTCCATACTACATGACTTTTTTTTTTTTTTAATAAATTTGCTAATGAGTTGATGGTGGCTATTTTAATATTACACAGAAGAGATGAATAAAATGAAGGGCACAGCCACAGATGCATTAGCCTAATAGAACTCACATTCTTCCTCTCCATCTACAATATTCTTCTGAATTTCTGGTGTTAAGTCTAGACGATACTTCCCTACCCCTTAACTTTGGGGGCCAAGATGCAATCCCCCATCATCACCCTACACTGTGAGACAACTCATACTACACTTGAAATTTATCCATGCTTAAGTTCATTACATACACAATGTTATTTCTGTTTTACGAAATACACCTTATCATTAGTATCACTATCATGAAAGCTGTTTACCAGCATTTAAATTATCAACTTTAAATCAGCATTTGTGCAGATCCTCATACATTGCTACAGAACACATGTAGGATGAGTAATGACTTTTTGGGTGACTCTAAAGATAATAGAGCTATATTCAACTTATACTAGTCCCTTTTGTGCAAGGATGCAGTATACTTTCTCAAGTCACAAGGTCTGTAAAGTACATTTTTACACCAGTAGTCTAAAAGATTACCTTCGAGAGACATTTTAGGATTTTCAAGCTTCTTCTTTAGAACAGACTCAATGAGAACTCTGAGTTGTTTGAAAATTACTGCAATCTTCACAGGAGCCTGTAAAGAACAGAGAAGACAAATGTGCATTATTCTCCAAGACATTTTGTACCGAAATATAGCTTAAAAGACTACCTTGCATATAAAAAGAAATTCCTGCAAGTATCGTGCATATGCTTAATTTTAAGCACACAGAGAGTATACTCATAAAATTACTGGGCTTACATTATACCCTCTTACCTTTAAGTACCTTTTCTTTGGAGCATCAAAGCCTAAAGGAACAGCACCTCAGAAGAATAACGCAAAACATTCACACACAGATCCTAAACTTTCAGTGTATAATGAAATTAAGTAAGTTAACTGATATTCCCCCTACTCAAAATGTTTTATAAAATAATAAGTAACAGAAAAAATAAATCCATTTGTATTTATGGACAGCTTATGTATATTTTTTAAACCAGAATAGTTGGCACTTTTGTTGTCCATTCCTCCACTGCTTATTGACTATATTCTTGTTTCTACTGCGTGGGAACTGGGTCTCACAGAAATTGATGGGTAGGGTCCTAAAGAGTGGTGGAAGACAAATCTGAATCCAATTTTTATCATTTATATCTGAAACAAATACCTACACCTCTGTCCTACCCTTCAGGAAGGTCTCTCTGGTCTCCTGAGAAAGCAATTGCTCCTTGCTAGGGATTCTGATATCCAAAGATGGACCCTTCCCTCTCCTCTTCTAGTCTCCATATCCTCCATGATAGAAATAGCAGCAAAAACACAGGTATAAAATGCAACATATATTCTGCTTAGCATCTCATTTAAAAATAACTGCACCATTACAAAATATATATGCCCAGCATCTGCACAACCTGTGGCCACCCAAAGACCGCAAAGAATTCTCCTGCAAACACATAGGAAAGCTGATCTTTAAAATTCTGGATGAATATGAACAAAGCTGGTGAATTCAATTAAATGATTGTTTGCTTGCATCAGAATTTGGGTATGTAATTTTTACTTTATAGAATACAGAAAAAAATAAAGTGATTTGTAGTTTATACTCTTCCTGGAGTGTAACATAAGGCTCACAAAAGAAGAGAAAACTAACCAAGTAGTTTGCAGACTGGCAGAAGCCAATTCTATCATTTTACAGACTCTATATAAAGATTTTGACATATGACCCATTTTAATCTTGACTACTAAAATATACTATGAAAGAGTTCTTAGTCTTTCCATTTCCAAATAAATCTTTTTGTTAAAAAAACCTCCCCCAAAAGCCAAACATGCACAAAAATACAAAACAAAACAAAAAAATAAACCCCAACACACCTTCTCCCCACCCCAAAGCCAACACACACAAGAGAATCCAAACACAAACAGAAGTATTTCCCATTTAGATTTTCCCCCCAAGTAATTCCATATAGACTACAAAGCTAAAAATATTTTAAAGATAAACAAATGCCTACATGCTTAAGAGACTGTAGCAGAGTAACATAAATTAGTATACTCATCTGCTCTCAGTAGAAACTCTACCGAAAAAATCCCCCCCCACAAAAAACAGAAGCTTTTTTTTTTAAAAAAAAACACTGACTTTCTTCATGAAGAAAGATGAAACTGATTTGTTCAAGCCATACATTACTAAACTTCCCTTTCCAGTGTAGTTGGCTATAATTTCATTACATGCTTACCAAGTTTCCCCATCATTTCTACTAATTCTTTCCCATCTTCATCCCAAGTATATAATAGTCTGAAATAAACTTCTACATCAATTGTGTAACAAAAAAGTTAGTGAAACCACAGAAGGTAATTACTACCCCAATGCACCTGAAAATGGATCCAACCATCCACAGATAGGAGACGCTCTCGATGCTGGACTTCTATATCCCCACCAAAAAGCAAAATGGGAAAGGGGGAAATTAAAGTAGTCTCTCTCAAGTACACCTTAGCATACCTCACCTGCATATAAACAAACACAAAGATTAAAAAAGCCCCCAAATCTACAACACCAAATTTGAATGCTAATTTTAAAAGCAAGAGCTATATAGCCCCCGCCCCTTTATAAGATTTGATCCACACAAATGATTGTGCAGAGAACAGCTGGTGGCCAACTGTCTGCCCATACCAGTTGTAAAATGCATGGCATTTTGGCCTGTAAGAGGCAGCCTTAGGTGCTACTAGGAAATTATCTAAGGCCACAAATAAGCTCTTGTTTAAATTTAACAGAAAGATAATGTCAGCCCAGTGCTTCAGTGGTAACTACAGAGATCAAAATTAGTAAACCTACTGAAAGAAAAAGCAGGTAAAACTCTTCCATTATATATTCCTCTTGGCACCAGCTAGCTTGTCAATATTTACACCTATGTAATAGATACGTCAATATACATATATGTTTGCACATGCATACAGACGTGTGCACACATGAGTAAGTTTGGACTAGATTCAGCATACTTCTGGTTTTGTGGCTTCTCACAGACATAGAGCAAATGGGATGGGAGAGGAAAGAAAACAAAAATTCTTTCTCCTGGTAACGAAGTCATCTGTAGATCTGTCTTGATTTTCAGAGGGATGCACTTGAGCTTTACCCTGCATCTTTACATAGAAAAAGCAATCTGTGTTCCACTGATCATGGTATAATTTACTTACCTTAGCTGCTATCTTGCCTTTAGATTAAAATTCTGGGGGCCTGGAATATTTTCAGCTCTTTGAAATAATGCTATTGCTTCATATGCATTAAGAACCATAATGTAATTTGCCGCTCTTTTCAAAGTTGGCTGTTAAGCATCTCCTGTCGTATTTTTGTTGTACGAGAAGTCTATCTATCTAAATACATTGCTTCAGCGAAAGGTTAATGAAGTTTGGAGTAAAGAGGGGGAATAAAAGTGACAAAAATGAAATTCAGTTATGAAGTTCAGCAGTCAGTTACAGAATTGGGTATTTATGCATCTTAAGTTATTACTGGGGATACGAGAGAGCCTTCAAAACCTTAGAGCTTGCTTAGAACAGTTAAGAGGCAAAGAAAATGCACACTTTTTAAAGGGTTACTACTACACAAATGCGTATGTCACTGCGTAAAAATGATCATCTTTAAAAATCAATAGCACTATATCAAAAAAGTGACAGAAAAAAGTACTTTATGGTGAAACTAGTAGCTATAACTTAAACAGATTTGCCAATCTTCTAGACAAAATTTCTCTGTGGCTCTCTGGCACTCAGATGACTCATTTTTACTGACTTTAGGGACATAAGATACTAAAAACTCTTAAACTGTTGTTGCATATTAGTTTAACACTAGAGGCATAATGCCAGTATCAACTACATTGACAACTTCCACTTAGGTTATCCTTTTTTTGATATAGAGTCATAGGCTTACCTTCTCCTGGTAAAGCAGCCATCCATATACCTGTAAGTCTCGATTTACAGAGGAGGGATGCACTTGCGCTTTACCCTGAGCGGTTTCTACCATGCACGCCAGCTTCTCTGTGATATCCACGGACTTTGTGTATATTATTTTTCCTACATTGTCATACAGCCCTGCAGTCAACACCGCTTTAAGAAGAGCTATTTCTTCAAGAGAAGGGGATTGTATAGGTCCATTTCCATCCCATCCATGTTGAGTTGTTGGTGCTGTGAAGCCTGCTGCTCTGACCACCCGTATGAGTTCTTGCTTCACATCCTGAATAGTAAGATATTAGAAGAACTCTGGACTAAAAAGGTACATACTCTAGTCCATCAGCAGGCAATAACACTTCATCCCAAATATTCACGCTCTCTAAGGGAAAACCCTCTCAATTAAAAATGCTTGCCCTTTGTGCAAGGATCTTGGCACATTGGTTGTTTCTGAGCAAAACATATGGAATATATATGGAATATAGGAATAGGGCATTTTAATAGATTTTTTTTGATTGCAGAGTATAATTATATGCTTTACCTCCAGAGTTAACAGTGAAGTCCTATTAAGGAAATTTCTTCTGCAATAAGTCATTTCAGCACGATATCCTCCTTCTTGTCGAGCCTTTTTCCACCTATAGCGGGGGGAGGTGGGAGAAAGGAAACCTGTCTTACTACAGCAAGAAGAATCATATCAAGAAGAGCATAATAATACAAAAGTGGTAGTAAGTTAAAATGTTCTGTTTTGCTCAGCATCTTCCACTCAAAACTAGAAATACCTGGTTTTAATGAAAAACAACACTGTTGCTCTAATAGCATTCAGGAAAGCATACATACCTGTAACAAATTTGACAGATGCCAACAAAAACACAAAAGCATTTTTCTCTTCTAAAAATTATATATACTTATATCTTGACAGCTGAAATGAAAATCAGTTGTGATTTTTGAGTCTTAGAGATATCATCCTAATGAAAGAAATTATGTATATCTTACATATTTTGTAATATCTGTACTTAATAAAATATAGAATATTCAGGTCAGCATAGCACAGATTTCAAAATAAATATTTTAAACAGTATGATAAACATAATACTTTCCATTGCATATCTATAAATATTTGCTTAAGTGAGCCATCCTTTTGTAGTACAGTATTTGTAAATCTAGCGTTATTCTGAAGGGAAAAGCTTCAGATACAAGCAATTCAAGAGAAGATATTTAATAAGGACTCTACAGAAACAACACCACTTACAAAGTGTTAAATCCAAGATTCTATCTGTGTTTAGTTATCAGGATAAGAGAATATTATTTACCCAAGATAGGCATTGTAGATCGTTATATGGTCTGAAACTGCCACTGCTAGAGATGATTTTGCAAGATCTGCTTCATCTTTTCGACCAATTGGTGTAGTAAATGGGGATTTTTCTGTCATAACAGCAGCCAAAGTTGCCTACAATAAATAAAGTATACATAATTCTTCAGAGTATTTTATTATTAATCTTTTTACTTTTAACTTTTTATTATTTTATTATTAAAAGTCAACTTTAGATTTAAAACTATTTGTATGAAAAAAAATCTGTCTTTTACAATAATATTAATGATATTTTATTTTGACCTTTATTAAGTCTCAAGGAAGACTGATTACCTTTAACATTTACTATGCAAAATTCAAAATTTACTTAAAGGTATTACTTACCTACTGCCTCACAATACATTGTTGGAAAGTGCTTTCCAGCAATTTACTGAATCGCAAAACTCAAAATAGTTTGCCAAATAACAGAGAAATACCAAATACAATTCAGTAAAGGGTCAAAAGATTAAGCAATTGCTTTAGATCACACAAAGTTAGCAAAAAAAATGAGAATGAAGAATGTTAATTTTCAGTTTTTAGGAGCCAAATTACCTATGCCTCTTCCTAATAGGCAGTAATTTGGGATGAGAGGCAAGATATGTTACAGTCTTCACATAAAATTTGCAGTAGCTTTACATTAGCATGTTCTTTGTCCACACTATGTGCAAGGTAACCCAGACTGGCCTAACCCACATGTTAGAGTGCTCTTTTTACAAAAGTCATGCTCCCTGGGATAACAGATAGATTTGTACGCCAAAGGCTGACCATCCTCTTGTGAGTGATACCCATGAGCTTGAGAAGTTACACTATTCTCTCATCCATGATATCCACCTTAAAATTCACGCATCTTAACTTCTTACGTCACCCTTTTCTTGCAACATGACGTTTTGAAACAGATTAATCTTAGCGTTGACTGTTCCTAAAATATTTTTAAAAGAATAATAATAAAGTAAAACATGGCAATATTTGTTTACTCACCACAGGATCCAAGCAGCCAAATATAGCACCAAATATAAGCATTTTGCCAATTTTAACATTGACAGGAAGGGCTGCAAGGTGCTGGCCCAGTGGAGTCAGTTTGGGCTCATTTAATTGACAAGCCCCAATCTTCCTTAACAAGTTCATTGCATTACTGATTACTTGCAGCTGTGGTGGGTCTAATGCTTTGGAAAGGAAATCTTCAGGAGAACCAAGGTTGCATTTCTGTGAATTGAACAGGCATATATTTCAATATAAAGCCTATCACACCAGAAATTAACTGAAAATAAATACAACAATTTAACAAACTTTTACAGTAGCTACAAAATAAACTTGAAAGCACTCTTTGTGCATTCAAAAGCACACACTCCTCTAAACTCTGCCTCTAAACCAGCCCCAGCCCCTCAGCCCCAGAATGCAGAGGCCTCCCAGATTAGGTGAGCATAAATTATTGTTCAGAAGGGCATAGGACTGATCAGAGAAACATGTTATCAGTGGCCATATGGGAGCAGAAGCTTCCACGACAGATCTGCTGAGATGGAGTTAACTTACAAATAGGTTACAATCCTTGCAACCCTTGAATGATCCTTGAATGCAGAAGGGTGAAATACCATCCTTCTGCAATAGTTTACCTTATATCCTACTCACTCAGAATGCTGGGGGAGTGGCAGGGAAATGCCTCTTCAAGCAGAAAGAAGTTTGAAGAACATTTAACTCTGAGTTGGAACTGCCGTTCAGAGTTGAATGAGAGTAGTATAGTAAGCTGTCTCACTCAGCAGCCTGCTCTGGATTTGCCAAGACACATAGGCCCTGGATTCCTCACTGGAGGGAGGAGCCTCACCAGCTGCACTGGATTAGAGAAGATCTAGCACATCTTTTTTTAGCTAACAAGGTGAGGATAATTCTAAAACCAAAACCATACCATAATATGAAGGCATAATTCTTCCAAAGGCACACGTAGTATTTCTGGAACGGAATATTCCATGAAACTTCCAAACCTGTAACATTAAAAAAAAAAAAAAAAAAACAGGAGAATTATGGAGAGTCAATCTAATGTTTGAAGTCAAGTTATAACCTCAGGTTTCACATCTTCATTTTTAGCATGAGAGACATTGTTTTACTGTATAGTTAAAATGCTTGTCCTTTGAGTTAAGGTCTGTACGTTTGAAGGGCAGAGTTTTAGTGAAAAGAAAGATAATACAGCATTTGTTTTCAAAACGAATACTAAAGATACATGGCTCTGGAACTGGAGGTTTTGTGCGTGGCTCAAATACGTACTTTACTGGTCATTTTAAAATACTTACTTTAAGAATATTTACTAAAATATTTACTAAGTTAAGGTCAGAGTAGCTTCAGTCAGAAGCAGAAAACATCTTGTTCCTCAATTTTTAGTTTCTGTCACTGCAGTGAGAGAAGTAAGTCTGCTGTGATATATAAGCTGATCTTTTTCCATCTCTAATTCAGAGTTACCACTACAGGAAAGTATAAATTTGTGTGTTAAGATGAAAACCTCAAAGTTCAGGGTGTTTGTTTATATTGTATGCCAGGGCAACAGATATTGTTAAAAACAGATCTTCCATAATGCTGCTACTTTTTTGGTTTTGAGAACAAAAAAGTTTGAAAACCCTTGTATCACAGAGATATCAAGAACACATATTTTCAAAAAGACCAATTAGGACCAATACAGCGCTATTTATTCATAAGATAGTTGAACTATCAATATATTAAGAGTTGAGTATTTCTAGTTTGCAGTAACTAAATTAAATTTCAAAAAGATTGTGTTTTTTCGTACAATAAAACCCAGGATATTCAAGTGATTTATAAAAGCTGGCTAAGTTTGCAGTACCTTTCTCTTGTGTACATTCGGAAGCAGAATCCATCCCTAACACGCCCAGCTCTTCCTTGTCGCTGCAGGGCACTAGCTTTACTCACAAAGGTCTCCTCCAGTGAACTCATTTGACTGCTTTCATGATACCTTAAAAATTGTAAAGTACATATTAAGATTTCAGAATTAAAATTCTAGTGCATAGTTAGTATCTAACTATCTAAAATATTTGTACATCTAGAATACTTAAATAATGTTTGTTTGAAAATACTATGTTTAGCTTTGAAAACAAAGCATACCTGGTCGAAGCTGTACATTGTAAAATGTGTTAGAAGGAACAATTCTGAGTGAGCAGGGAGATGGAGTTTAACTAATACAATAATTCTTTTGCTGTCCAATTTTTAAACTTTAATCAATTTATATCCAAGATTTTACCAAGCTTCACGTATTTAAAATAGAGATAAGGATATATTTACTTTCAAAAAAGCACTTATCCATGACACTCTATATATGTGAACAGCTCCCCTTACTCTTTACATCATTAGCAAAAAAAAAAAAAAAGACTACTCTCAAACTTGTACCTAAATAGCAAGTCATTTGATGAGTTCATTTGATGATGTCCAGAAATGCAAGTTAAGAAAGATACTACAAATGTTTTAAAGTGCTAACCTCTACATATTCACAGTAATCACAGTATAATTGGGGGGGGGGGGGAGCTTTTACCTGTTTTCTTTTGTTCTCCCAGTATCAATTACAAAGACAACATCCGGTATTGTAATGCCTGTCTCTGCTATATTGGTTGCCAAAACAATCTGAAATGAAGTAATGTAACAAATACAAGAATCATGGAATGTTTGTGTAAGAATTTTCATCCTTTTAATTGATATCTGTAATTATAATCACAGAATCACTGAATGGTTGAGGTTGGAACTCTTTGGCTGATCTCTGTAGAGATCACTGAAGTTCAGCCTGTTCTGCTCAAGCAGGGTCACCTAAAGCAGGTTGCCCAGGACCTGTCCAGATGGCTTTTGAGTATCTCCAAGGATGGAGACTCCATAGTCTCTCTGGGCAACCTGTTCCAAAATAAAATAAAGTAGTACTAAAATATTATTATATAATACACTATTACACATTACAATTTATAATATATAAATATTGTATATAATAATGTGCGTAGTGTATATATTAACATACTACATATTTGCGTTAGATATATCATTTAGAACATTATTATTAATTATAGTAACATTTACAATATTAAATATTATCACATTATAAATAAAATAATTATTTTTGTAAAATGTTTCATAGAAATATTTTCATTAATAACCTGACAAAGCATTAATAAAACCCTGCAATTGTAGAATGGTTTAGTCTTCCCCAAATACTGAAGAATCACAAGTTAAGTGAGAATTTCACATGCTTTTAGTTTACTTTTTGTCTTATAACCCATCAAAATCTCTAACTAGTATTTGCCAAAACTGGTCAACTTTTAATTGAAATGTTTGGCAGTAAGTGAAATACTATTTGCTAGATAAAAGCTATAATTACCTAGCTAAAACAGTTTTAATAAAGGTAAAAATCAGAAAAAAGTTCTTAAAAACACATTAGTTTTAATAGCCGGCCTGATTACTTTCAGGGTTTTCACAGCATGCTAACTTTTATCTGTTAGTGAGAACCAAGCCAGAAGAATTCTTTTCAGTAAGAAAATTTCAAAAGTAACTGGTTGTTGTGTAATTCTGCAGGATTTAATTTTAAAAGCATTCATAGTTGCACTCTCCTCCACCCCCTCAATTTTTTTTTTTTGGCTTCTTTCAGTGAACTTTGCCTTTTTAAATGCATCATACCTTTCTAATGCCAAGAGGAGGTATTGTAAATGCAACTGCTTGATCTTGAGTTGAAAGAACAGAATGCAAAGCTATCAACCTGTGCCTAGAAAAAAATTAAATTACATTAATCAATATGTACATTACAATACACTATGAATGAGATCAGAACAATGATAGCAGGATGGAAAAAGAAACTAAAGTGAACACTGAAAAGAGCAAAATTTTGTACGATTACGTATGAAAGTTATCTTCAGTGTTTTATTAAGATATCAAAAAAGGATAATGTTGTTAACACCATTATTTCATAGGGCTGTTAATCCTATCTAGCAATAAGGCAGCAAAGTCATTATCATTTTATCAATCTAAACTAACCTAGAGTTGTAACAGCAAAGGAGGGAATTAGGTGCCTGTGAACCCGAGTTCTTCACATGACAAGCCATGACCGAAACTGTGCACGAAACTATAAGCACATGTGAATTTTGGCTGAAGTAAAACAGCCCTTCAGAGTTCTGAGACAGACAGAGACTCAGACTTCCCTTCTCCTTCAGTTCTAGACCTTTATGCCTAAGTCCATCTTATGAACCTTTAGAATTTGACTGCATATGTTCTTTCCATGTCATGGAGTTGCTAAACTGTAATTAGCTGTAAGAAGAGTTTGAAAAATCATCCGTTACTGCAACTCTATGCTGGGTCTCTCAGTAGATTACTGTCTCCATATCTCTTAAAAAGTAGCCATTTCCATGCATACAGTAAACTGGATAAAATTATATCCCAGATATGACACCTCCAATATATTAAGGAGTAAAAATGTAGTGTGGTGCTTTGTGATTATGTAAGTTCGTCCAAAAGTAGCATCAAAAGACAGTTACAGCTGTACAAGATCTAAGCATTTGTCATTTTTGCTTGTATGATTTTTAGATAATATAGGTTTGTAGTAAAAGCAGTTCAGAGGTACAATTCTTAACAGTTTCCTTTTGAAAGAATAGCTGGTCTTAAATCCAAAAACCAACATATTCATCAAATTAAACAATCTAACTTTATAAAAAAAAACTACGTTACCTGTCACACAAGTTAAATCTTCGGTCAGTTGAAATGAGATCATAAAGCTGCTGGATATGAGCAAGGCCTGGTAAGAATATCAGCACAGCACCTTCAACATTTTTGAACTGGGGACTTCTATCTGGAAAGTTACAGTATAGACATGTAGTTAAAACAAACATGTATTTGTGAACAGACTCACTTGAGAACAGGAATTAATTCTGAGCCCTGTGGCAAACACTTCTTAGGATGTTTCATAAAATAAGAATGAAGTCAAACATTCTTATCAGTAGCAAGCATCAGGAAGTAAGTCCAAAGGACAGTGTCAAATATATAAATAGACTGTACCTAAGTATGCGAGCAACTCCAAAATAAGTTCAAGGTTGATCTTGTAAGGATTCATATAGAAGATTGCTTGCTGTGTTCGACTGCTATACTTCTCATAGTAAGGTGCCAAATCAATACCAGATCCAGACTGGATTGGGACATATTCCTAAAAAAAAAAAAAAAAAAAAAAAAAAAAAACTCACATTCTCTTTTTTTTGGGGAGGGGGGCGGGGAGAGAATTAAAAGAGAAGGTAAATTTATGTAATTCACTTTAAGATTCTTAAGATAAAGATTGAGTGGTAATTGAGTGCTTTTCTCAGCTGCTGCTTACGGATCCAGAGCTGTGAATTTGCATGACAAACAACAGAAGTGTCAAAACCAGCAAAACTGAAGCAGCTGTGAAGGATTAGAGAGAGAAACATAAGGGTACTGACTTAATAAGTATTTGGTTTACATTGTATAAGTGCCACTATGTTTATGTTTTACATTAATTGTTCAAAGAATACAATTCAATCACATTTAATACAAGCAAACAAGAATCCCTCAAATCTTCCAAACCTACACCAGAAATATCTGTTTTACCTGGTACTTTGAAGTGCCTCCTCCTTTGCTAGTAACATTTATTGTTATTTCTTCCTCCTCCTCCAAGAACTTCTGACAATATTCTGAGTCTCTCTCCAGAACATATCCAGTTGCTTCAATTACATCTTCAACATGGAAAATCTACAGTGAAAATTTACAAAAAACCCCAAAAACAAGCGATGTCAAGGAATATTCAGCAGCTTTTTGAGTTTTTTTTTTTGTTGTTGTTCTTTAAAGGTTATGTACAAAGCTGAAAAGGGCATCTCCTCTTTTAATGTTGTACTAATCTTGCATATTTTAACTTGCAAATTCTTCTTAGGATCTCTGAACGCCTGAATTCAGAGCTGCTGTGTGTTTTTAAGGGACCTCTCTACATGCTCACTACCAGTAGTAGCTTTGCCATAGCATATGATGTACATGAGAAACACACAAGAGTGTCATGACAAAGCGCAATGGGGAAGAGTTCTTTGACACTTCTGTTTTCCATCCTATCTAGGTGGAATAGAGAGAAAAGTCAGAACATCACTGTCGTTAAATGGACTGACTTTAAGCCATTTATAGTAAGTCTCTCAGGGAAAAAAAAAACAGTACAACCCTATACTTCAAGTCACTAAAACCATTTTGCACTTTCAAAATTCAAAAAGTATTACAAGTCCTTGAAATAGATTTAAGATGTTTTTTCCTAACTATAGATCTATGACACAGCTATATTTACTAGAGATAAAAGCTAGAAAAATACAGTATATGTACATACAAAGCATCTATTATAATCAAAGAAACATCTACCTCAACAGGGTAACTCCTCCCTGAGATCCTTAAAATGGGACAGTGAGAAAAATAGCTGGAAAATTTCTCACTGTCTACAGTAGCACTCATTAAAATCAGATGTAGGTCTGAACGTTTATGCAAGATCTCCCTCAGAATAACTAGCAAGAAATCAGACTGGACACTTCTTTCATGTACCTAGAATTAGAAAAACATAATCTACAGTAAGGCATTAGTACATGTAAAGTCCCAGAACAACAATAGTTTCTGCAGAAGAGTAAGAGCTGATAACCTCATCTACAATAACATGAGATATACTTGAAAGAAGACCATCTTCTTGTAGTTTCCGAAGCAGAACACCTGTTGTACAGTACAGTAATCGCGTGGCTTCTCCTGTTCTCGATTCCATACGTATTTGATAACCGCACAAGGAATTCTTAAAAGTAAGATACAATAAAATTATTGGATGTAAAAAAATACAGGAGTAAGTTAAAATAATATACAAGCAAGAGCTACTCGAAATGAAATTTAAGCACTGTTAGATTCAAATGCTGCACAGGTTGCTAATTAAGTAGTATGGTGAATTGAATACAGCACTGTTTCCCACACATGCATTTTTCTTCCTTAAAGGGAAAATACATTGGAATCTAAAAGCTACAGTTTCTCCAGAATAGTAGAGATATAGCTGATAACTTCACTGTTTTTTTATAGGTTTTTTGGTAGTCTTCAAACAAAAATATTTTTGCAATAGAGGTATGGATTCCCTTTAGGGATTTCACATGAATAGACTACCATAAAACACACAGGAGGTTGCTTTTCCTCAAATCACAGAGTAACTAAGGTTGGAAGGGATCTCTGGAGGTCATCTAGTTCAGTCCCTCACTCAAAGCAGGGCCAAGCTTGAAGTCATACTGGATAGCTCAGAGACTTATAGTGGAGCTTTCAGTATCTCTAGTGATGGAGAATTCACAATCTCTCTGGGCAATCTGCTCCAACACTTCAATATCTGCACCATGAAACTACTCCCTTGGTCTTAGTCACTCTTTATAAAAGTTTTTAGAAATCACATATGGACTCCCTCCCAGGGGTCCACAGATGACAATTTAAAAACAAAAAGAAGTCCTTTTCAAGAAAAATAATACCTAAATATTCAGTTGTGTAAGAAATACCATTTTCATTTGGACCAACAATCCAGTTCCCTATAAGTCTAGTTGCTTAAGACTAGAAACATGAACTGAAAAGCATCTTACTTTTCCTCCAGGTCCAGATTCACAGCCTAGCTCTTCACAAACCCGGGTTGCCAGACTCACTGCTGAGATTCTCCGGGGCTGCGTACAAACAATATTACATTTTCTTGATCCCTCATCTAATAACAAGTCTTCTAACAAGAAGTGGGGCACCTGGGTACTTTTTCCACTGCCTGTTTCACCAGCCACAACAACTACTCTATGTTTTTTAAGAGTTTCTACTATCAAATGTCTATGCTTAAACACAGGTAACTCCTGTCTTTCTTTCAGAAGCCTCTGATATCTGGAGGAACTTTGCAGCTTTTTGAACAAAATCCTTGAAGGTTCTAAATCATGTGTGTCTGCAGTCTCAAGGGAGAGATTGCTGAAGTCCTCATCAGAAACTAAGTTTTCCCAAGAATCTTCAGGAACCTCAGATACTTTAGGTTGGTTTTCAGACTGCAGCTGCTGTTGTTGCTTGAGTTTATTTAATAACTTAGCAATAAAGTTATCACGAGGTTTGTTGGTTTCTATCTTGTTTTCTTCTTCCTTTTTCTTTTCAATGTCACTCCATTCTAGCCAGACATCTCGATAGGTTGGAGGCAGCAACTGATGGACGGACTTTAGGTAGAAAAAAAAAGAGGAAAAAAGTCATTAACATTTCATGGATAAGTTAATTTGAATGGTAAGAGATATGACAAAATGAAATATAAAACTAAGTACAGAACTATAAAAGCAGCATATCAGCATTTACACTTGTTATTCTCAATTTGCACACATTTTTTTCCATCAATGAAAGAACAGTTTTACTACAGAATTCCTTCCTCCCCATAATTGAAAACACGTATATATGATTATCAATAAAGACAAACAAACACATAATTAGAACAAAGAACTTAATTGGAAATATTTGATCAGACCTGTTTTAGAAATTGGCTGTAAATGTTACAACTAACAAGAACAAAGGTAGATCCCAGGTTAAGAGCAGCAGCACCAGAGAAGAATCTTACCTGTCCCTTGGCTAAGTGATAGAGTGCCAAAGTAGCACCCAGATGCTGTGCTTGCATACCATCTTCTGTTACAATTGTAGGACACACTGCCATTATATCATCAGATGATTTGGTAACCCTGACCCTGAAAAGACAGATTCACACAGGTATTTCTCTTAATTTCTCTTACCAATATAAACAGCATATTTTTCTTTTTTTCTGTTAAAATGCAAGAGTGAAATTCAAATAAGAGAAACTAAATTAAACAAACTGTTACTGAGCAATATTTTGTTGTAAAGATAGTTGTTAAACTTTGATTAAATAGTATAAGATTTCAGCAATAAGTTTGTGAAATTTCTTTTGTAAATAACACTATTCTTTTCTCCAATGTGACAGAAATATTTATATACATACAGACAACTGGCAAGCTTGCTTTGGAAGAAGGACTAAGTATTTATATGTCTGTAACTACCCAGTGCAGTCTAGGTACTAACATGACAGTTTCAGCTACGAATACCTAAAAGACACATCTCAATTGGACCAGCAGTAATGAATTTAATACATTCTCAGTTAAACAGTTAGTAATTTCTAACACAGGCTAGGAGAGAGGCTTTTAATTTCATTTGGTTCCTTCAAGAAGCACTGTACTCAGCGAACTGTACTAATGAAATATCTCATAAAATGTCTCCTAGTTCATGCTGCAAGTTAGAAACTCCAGGAATAAAAATTTTAATGCAGCGTCCATTGTATTTGTACATAATAATATTTTATTTTACACCACTATATTCTAGATTCATTTTCTAAAAGAAAAATCTAAACATTACTTGGTTTAGCTCAATTGGTTAGAGCGTGGTGCTGCTAATGCCAAGGTCATGGGTTCAATCCCCGAACAGGGGCTATGCTGAGGGTTGGACTAGATGATCTCCAGAGGTCCCTTCCAACCTTACCATTCTATGATTACTTGCACAACACTGTATTGGTTACAAGCTTAGGGCAGCTATCATGCAAGTTTCTAACTTCTGCTTTGTTTAAAAAAAAAAAAAATCGCCCAAAGTGTTTTAGCATTTATATGCCTAAACCCCTACATGTTTTATATATTTTTATAAATATAATACATATATTTATATATATTATTGTTATATTACTTTCACTCAGAATACTAAAGTTAATAATCCAAATTTATCTTACAGAATTGTTTTTAGAATCTTTCACTCAGCAGTACAGAATTAAAAACTAATAAGCAAATCCCTTCTTTAGCAGATTTCAGTAGAACTTATTCTTTCTAGTGTCCAGCCTACACATCACTTTTGCAGTTATCCAGAAATACCTCCCTGTTGGACGAAAAAAGAATTTAAGTGTGCTACATTGACATATATCTAGATCTCTACTACAGAGCAAAAGTAGCCAGCATCTGTATTTTTAAACAAATCAAGAGAAAATTTACAATTCATGGCAAGTACATACCTACATTTCCAGTATCTTCCAACTGCAACTTTTTCAAAAGCAGGATTTGGACTCTTGGGAAAATTTTTTCTGCACCAGTCAATCAAAAATTGTTTTGGTGATTTACCAGTCCAGCTTCGAGCACTATAATCAAAATTTCTTATGTCTAGCGGTTCTTTCTTTTTCACTGCAAAAGTAGAAAACCACACATTTTAATTCTCCTGAAACTTTTATTGTACATTCCTTCGATCGCCAGAAGGTTTTAAACTTTCTTTCAACTGTATTTTTTAATCAAAATAGTATTTTCCAAAATGTCCTGCAATCCTATTAAACAAGCAGAGGGAAACCAGCGGGGCTGATACACTACAGAAAATCTGTTTTCCCAGGAAACTATCTAACAGAAAAATAAATTTCAACATTCCATTTTCTGCCTTTGATTACTCAATTTGAAAACCTTTAGCTATTGTCTGGTTATTTCTAGACATTATAAAAATTTGAAGATTTACAAGGAAAATTGTTCAAATAGAGAAGAAAAAAAATTAGAACAATACAACTATGAAAAAAATCATTTTTTTTTAAAGTATGACAATGCGTGGCAGAAATAGCTTTTAATACTATACGCCTTAAAAAAAAAGAAATCTTTAAAGCCAATGTGGTCACCAAGGCAAGTCCAACTGCCCCTTCCTGCAGCTGAGGCTTGATGACTCAGCACTGCAATGCAATAGGACCCACACAACAGAACTTCAGTATTCAGAATTTGTGGTACACATTAGTTTGTGATGAACAGTTTCTGACATACCTTTCTCTTCCTTTGCAGCACCCTCAGGTTTTTCAAGCAAGCTCAGATTCAAAGTGGTTTCCTGAGGTAAGGGAGCTTTTTTCTTTTCACTTTGCTGTTGGTTTGAAATCTTTATAGCTGGATTAAATACAGGATGTTCTTCAAGCGTTGCCATTTCTGCCAAAAGGAGATAATACAACTTACGCTAATTGCTAAGCATCTGTTCTTTACAAAGAAAAGACTGGCTATATTAATTCACATAGAGCACCCAAAAACTGAAGTAGCAAAATGTCACCTCAGAATTTGGCCCCCACAAAATGCATAAATTCATGGAAGTCTGAATCGATACAGCATTTTTCACACTGCTCTGAATTGCAATCTGTTTCAGAGTCTTTTTTGCATAACAAATATGCAGGCCACAAAAGAAACACAGGTTATTTGCATGGTTCTACCTTGCTGAATTCTTCTTATTTTCTCTTGTGCTACCTTCTGGCCTTGCTTATCTTTGTCTTGCTTGGAGAGGCTTGCTTGTTCTTTTGCTTCTGAAAGTTTTGCAGCCAGATGTAAATACCTTTCATTCTATTCCAAATAGAATTATTAATTACAAATTGAGTATTGTATACTTGCTTTTAAATGAACTTCATAATAAAACGGGGTTTTTTTTTTGTCCTGTATACCAAACTTACACAAAAGGAGAAACAATTATTTTTTAAATACGTAATTGTTAAACCCCTCCAGACCTTGATGGCCAGACTTGTTTCAAGAATCTATGCTTTTCTTTCTGGTATTTTGAACTTACTATGAAATATAAGAGAAAAATAACTTAGGAAATGAGAAGTTTCAACACATTTCCCTCTAGTAGTCTGCAACGACGTAAAATATAAAAGACAACATAGATGGTAAGCCAGCCAGTCAACTCTCAATTTTTAACAAATAGATCCACAACTTGCAGGTATGCATTTTTGCAAGATTTCTTGTTAAAAAAAGAAATACTATCTTACTGGGTCAAATTTTTCTTCATCCGTCTCCTTCATAGACTCATTTTTCTCTTCATCAGTCTGTTGCTCAGCATATCGCAAAATCCATTCCTTCATACTCACTTCTTTCTCTTTCCCCACATTTTTTTCCTAGAAAGGACAAGCAAAATCAAAAGCAATGGTAACAGTACATAGAACCACTAGTAGCTTTCTCAGTCAACATTTATATATAAAATCTTGAGCAATAGTTCCTAAACTAAGTTACACAACAGCTCAACAAAACCAATGCAGCAAATTCTCCAAT
This sequence comes from Rhea pennata, assembly GCF_028389875.1. Classification (NCBI taxonomy): domain Eukaryota; kingdom Metazoa; phylum Chordata; class Aves; order Rheiformes; family Rheidae; genus Rhea; species Rhea pennata. The sequence continues at coordinate 63,180,321 of NC_084702.1, read as the reverse complement.
CAAGACAAACATCTCATAATATACTTTTATAGCTCTTAATACTACAAGAACTGCAGAAGAAGAGAAGAAGAAACAAAACAAAACAAAAAAACACGCCCCACCCTTACAAGGCATCTTGTGTTAGATTCAATAACCTCAGGAATCAAAATACCGAAACACAGAGGTAAACTTACAGACTTACAAACTTACAAGGCATTTTTATTGATACAGATCAATAAAAAAGTGCCATCTATAAATAAAAAGAATAAACTAATTCCAGGAAAAAAATTAAGCTATATTAGCCAAAAGTAACTAGCCAATTTGGTAACTAGCCAAAAGTTACCAAAAAAAAAGTAGGAGGCCTTTTAGGCCTCACATGAAAAACTAGCTCCAAATTGCTATTCCATCATAACTAAAATAACATTTTATACATCTATTAATATATTTATATATAACCATATAAACTAAAATTATTTTACATTAATGAAATTAAGCACACTATTTTCAGAAGTCTTACCAATCAATCTAAAAATGATGTGTTGAAGTCAATGCAAGTCTGTATTCTGGTAATCTCTATCCCCCACCAAATACAACTTAATATTCTTCTGATTACCTTAGTTTCAGGGCCGTTTTCTTTCTTTTTGTTGTCTACTAAGCAAGGTGGAGGTTGGTGTTGTGGCGCAGGAGAAGAAAATTTTGCTCTAGGTTTCTGTTGTTGTTCTTCAAACTGCTGGCTGAAACCTTCAGGCAACACATCTTCAAAATAAAGAATCCATGTCATCGCATTTGGCACCAAGAATTACTGAAAACATTTAAGACTGCTGGAGCGAACTAAGAAAACCATGAAACAAACTGCATGCAGAAATAAAACTAGGTTTTGACACTTATATAAGTCACCATCTGTTTCTTGAACTTCCATAAAATATCATGTGGAGGAAGAAAAAGACTACATAACTTCACACAGACATACAGTCTTAGTGAAACAACACATTTAATGACCACTATGCAGCACCTCTATGTAAGAGTAGCTCCCATTGCTCTTCCATCAAAGGCTATAGTCACCTCTGTCACCATACTTACCATCGGGAAGGTTTAAACAAAGCCAGTCAAGCGCAGAGTGAAGATCACCACCATATAAAATTGTATTTTTCATTGCTTCTTCAATGTGCTCAGTCTTAAAAGAGAATCTTTGTAAAGCCATATATACATCCTACAAATAAGTGTCAGTTAGAAATGAATTAGTATTAAATCTAACAATCCAATATTGGCTCAAACTTGTATTTCTCGCATATCAGACTAAATGGCATTAAATGGATGTAATAGCATAAATCCATATATCAGAAGGCAGAGTAGCAAACCTTGTTTTGCATAAGACCTTATAATAAATTTGATTGTAAACAAGTATATATAAATATACAAATGTTACAGACTTCAAACAGAATGTGTATGTTCTAGTTACAGCAATAAAATTGGAACCTTCCAGCTATGATACAGAGACAAAAATATAGGAAGCATAACATACAGAACATTCATTTTTTGGAAAATAAAATTCTATTGCTCTTTGAAGACTCCTATTTTGATTACTGAACACATAAGAGATTTCTCTCCTAATAAGCACGCTCATTTATTTCACTGGCTAATCATTAATGTAGTTACTGGAAAGCATAGTACACCAGTTTATACTACATGTCAAAGCATAAGTGACAAGAAAAAAAACTATTTATTCTAAACAAACAACAGTTAGAGGAAAACATTTTAAACTCTACCTGTAGTTTCTTTGCAGTAAGTCTTTTGGAAATCATTCCTCTGTCATCATTTTGTTTTTTATGCTCATTGATTACACCAATAATCCTTTTCTCCAAATTACTGTTAATCATTACCTGCATAAAGAAAATTGGTCGATACAAAACAAAATATTACAAGTTTTAGGACATACCTAATCTTTTGTCTAAAGAAATGAGAATCCAGAGACGTCTCTGCCATTCAAACCTCCAGTTTTCCATAACTGTGGTAATCCTTTTTTATGAAAGGGGTAGGGTTTAAACTTCTAAACGAAGTGAAAGCATTTGTTCCCTATTACAGAAAAGGCTTATGAACATCTTCAAGAAATATAGTATGCCAAAGGAAAAAAAACAAACAAACAGGAAGGACACTCACCTTAAGAACAGATTTATCTAAATTCGCAGCAGCAGCACTGGAATCCGTTGTGGAACTAAAACTGTAAGTTTTTGGACCTGTAAATTCCAAAAATCATCCATAATGTAAGCAGAACACAGAACATTCTTTCATTCTTTTCACCATAACGCAGGTCAGTGAAGGCAAACATTATACTAATTTCCAGAAAACAAAAGAACATACATAATAACAATAGGAATCATCAACAGTATAGAAAGGCCTTCAAACAAAGAATAGTAAAGAAAGATACAACACTTGGCAGATAAAATATACTCAGAAGCGGTATAACAAGTGGAAATAGAAAGTAGCTGCTCACCAGCTCTTTCAATACAGAAACAAGCAGTGCCGTATGGGAAAGGTAGTAGCTGACAGGTTCAGAAGAATTAAAAGCAAACAGCTTTTTTTTGTTTGTTTGTTTGTTTTTTTAATAACGGCAAAGTACGGTAAACAGGATAGTTTTCTATAAAAGAAATCCATTAATTTGGGAAGTTACTGAAAAACAACACATCATCTGATGTGGCTGAGGAAGTCCCTATGCCACAAACTGGTGGAGGCTGCAAGAGGATATTATGGAAGGGTCAGTACCCGTCTGATTATTTTCTTACATGTCTTTTTTTTTGGCATCTGTCAAGAAGAGGTACTGGGTTCTGCAGACCTTCGGCCTTACCTGTTATGGTCATTCTTAAATACTTTAATCTAGCAGTTGTTAGTAGAAAATTAATAATTTACACTCACCAAATAATTACCACTATTTACTGATTTGCTGTGCAACTCCACAGTACTCAGATTACACTACTTCTCTTCTTGCTTGCACTACCTTACCTTTCACCCCAGCAGACAACCCGAGAGGCAGGGTTGCGAGTGCGATGGTGCCAGAGGAGCGGGAGACATAAGAAACAAGTATCAGAACCCAAACTCGGAAAAGCAGAGTGCAGTAGGAGCGTCAGGAAGTTTAAAGCACAGGGTAAGGCACTGCCAGACTTGGTATTAATAAGCTGGAACATCAAACGGCCTGGTCACCGCAGAGCTAGCTTACAGCCTGCAGTACGAGCTGTTACCCACGCTATCGGCTGTCCGAGCTGCCTCGGGTAGCGCTGCTCTACGGAGAGGGCGGCGCTCATGAGGCTAGAGAGCGCTAACCCGCGCTTCGGGCTGCCCTAGGACGAGCCAGCCCCGCTGCTCACCCGGCGCAGCCGCCAACGCTGCTTCGCGCACGCCCGCCACCAGCGCCTGCCCGCGCGAGCGCGGCACGCGGGGCTCGCCACGGCGCCCGGGCGGCGCCCCCGCACCGCGCGACAGCGGCAGGCCCGCGCCGAGCGCCACGGCGCCCTCCCGACGGGCCGCGGAGCCCTCGGAGCCCGCTTCCGCCCGCACCTTGCTTCGCGCGAGGCTCCCTGGAGGCCGGCGGCGGCCGCGGCGCCGCTCTGCTGCCCGCCGCCTCCGCGGCGGCGCTGGCCTCGGCGGCGGCGGCGGCCCGAGCCCGCGCGGCGGCGGTGGCGCTAGCAGCGACAGAGGCGGCGTGGGCCGCGCTGCCGCCGCCGCCGCCGCCGCCCCGGTGCTTCTTGTTGCGGCCGCCCATGGCGCCTCCCGGCCGCACGGCTCCCGGCCGCCCCCGCCCCACATCCGGGCACCGCGCACGCCGTCGCTCCCCCCTCCCCCATGGGCCGGCGCCGCCGCGCTGGGCGCCGCTCCGCGCCTCTCATTGGCCGGCGCCGCCGCGCTGGGCGCCGCTCCGCGCCTCTCATTGGCCGGCGCCGCCGCGCTGGGCGCCGCTCCGCGCCTCTCATTGGCCGGCGCCGCCGCGCGTGCGGGTGCTCACGCACGCACCGCCCGGCCTCCAGCCGGTCTAGACGATCAAGTTCCGGGCCACAGGTCGCCCCCGGCCCGCGGGGTGTTGTGGGACGTGCCGGCGCCCGGCGCGGCGGTGCGCCGCAGGGAGGCCGCTGTGGGCCCCGTGCCGTGCCGTGCCGTGCCGTGCCGTGCCGTGCCGTGTGTGGGGTTCTCTCTGAGCCGGGCCCGCGCGGCGCGCTTTCCCTTCCGAGCGTGGGGTCGAGCGGGGCGGGAGGGCGGCGCGCGGGGCACTGTGGGATCGAGGAAGATGGCGGAGGCGTTCGGGGACGAGCTGTTCAGCGTGTTCGAGGAGGACTCGGCCGCCGCCGGCGCCAAGAAGAGCAGAGCTGGCGCCGCCGACGGCGCGAGGAAGCCGGGGTGAGGGCGCGGCGGCGCGGCCCGGCGTGATCGCTGCGAGCCGGGCGGCCCCGAGGCCGTGTCCGCGGCCCTGCTCCGCGGCGCCGCGCCCCGGGCGGGCCCTTCGGGGGGTGGCTTCGGCCGGGAAGCGGTGCGGAAACCCCGTGCGGTGTCCGTGAGCGGGTTCCCCAGGGTGCGCCCCGGTTGCAGGCAGGAGGCCTGTGTTTCTTTCTGAAAACGCAGAGAATTGCTGAAGAGGCAAACATCCGATCTGTTGTCTTTTTATCGCACAGAAAACGGTTGGAGGAAAAATCTTCGGTCATTGCTACAGGGAAGTCCAAAAGAGAAGTAGAAGTCAACAGTACAGAAGATGCAGTTTTGGGAAAGAAGCCGAAATTGGAAGATACTGTATCAGAAGATGTTAAGTAAGACCCCTAGCTCAATGTGCAAAGGAGTTGTAGCCAGACTGTTGCTTGTTTGCAATACGTCAGTTGTGAGTAGTCTGTGTGAGGAATTTGTTTGTGAGGTTGATTTTCTGTTATCTGTGTAAATGAGGATGAGGCTTTGGCACTGATGAGCACTGGGTATGTTTAGCATAATAAGTAAATATTGCAGATAGATAGCTGCAAAATGAAACGTTCATATTGTCTCTGTTGTTACTGTAGATGGATTAATGGTTATTGGTTATTTCTATCATGTTGATTTCAGGCATATAGCAAAAGATAAGTAGTGAGACACACGAGAGGAGGCAGGCTTGTGAGGGTGTACCAGCACACTGAAAGAAATAATTGGCTTGGGATACAGGAAGAACAATTTGACCAAGAAGACAGGAACAATACCTTTTAGGCATTAAAGGTTATAGCTGGAACAAAGATTTAGGATCCAAATATAGACATGCTTTGAAATTTGGACAGACTACAGGTATCTGACATGGAGAGGGGGATAAGGTTGGAGTTGTTGACAACTGGGAAGAGGGCTAAAGGGAAGCTAGAATGCCATTTCTTTACTTTAGGATCTGTGTGTGTGTCTTCTTTCCAGAACTTCATAATAAATATTATGAAGGTGTTCTGAAAGCAGACTGAAGGGACAGTTAAGGAGCTCCTTAGTGTATCCCAACAGATTGTTGGTAACTCAAAAGTTTACATAGGTTAAGGAAATAATTAAGTAGGCTCATGGACTAAAAATTCATCCAGTGCTATTAAGTACAAACATGTACTTTCCAGCTCAAAATGTAGCAGAATCTATTATGGAAATATAAACTATGTGCTTGCTGTGTTGTGCTTTTGTCTGAGTGTCATATTATTAACTTCTGTGAGGCAGAATCGTGGGCAGGATTATCCTTTGGTCTTATGCAGTAACTTTTCTTAAATTCAAGGTGAGATTTCCTTTCAGAGCAGTAATGAGAAGGCTGCTTAGAATGTTATCAACAGAGTACTTGTATTAGAAGCAGAGCAGAACCAGAATTAACATTTTAAAACGGTTGCTATGTTAGTGGTCTTCTTAGTAAAATAGATACTTGCCCATAGTAGCATTATGAAGTAAGTATGTTCATACTTTACAGTGTGAGGAAAAACACTGCATTTTATGTAGTGAGACCCTAGCCCCTTCTTGTGGCTGTGAGAGAAGTAAAAGTAAAGAAAAGAAATATCTCATCTTCAGGCTGCTGCTTGCAATGCTTCAGGCTGCTGATACTGGGTGTCATGACCAGTAGCATGCATACAGATCTTGAATTTTGCTTTGATAGGTATTGACAAAAATTTGCATTTAATCAGAACAGTTCACATGAACATTCTTTTATAAATGTGATCCTAGTGTTGTTGGGTGATGCAAGTCTTAAAATTGTTGCAAATCGAAAATGGCAGCTCAAGTACACTTACAAGGTGGCAAAATTTAGCACTTACTGGTATTCTTAGTATGGGTAGCAGTCTCTCCCAAGGGTCCCTTTAAAGTTTATGCATGCGTTTTTTAATGTTGCAGTTAAAGTAGCAGTAAAGTTCAACATTTTTCTACTTAAAAAGAAAATACGAATTTCAAATATATTTTTGGCAATACTAACTTGCATGTTTTTAGTCTGGCAGACCTGATGCCTCAGGTAAAGGTGCAAGCTGTGGAAACTGTTGAAGGTTGTACACATGAGGTGAGTGTGCTGAGAATTCATATGAAAAAGTACAGACTTGTTTTATAAAAAGTTTTCTGTGTTCACTATGTTCGTGAAGATGTCCTGAAATATGTATTATTGTCAGTATTGTAACATATATATCTATTATTTATGAATAATATTAGTATTTTACATTACATTTAAGATGGAACAGGCTTGTAAAGAGTTTGAGGTTTGGGCGTGAATTTGGCACATTTTGAGTGCTGTTGTTGAAGAGAAGAATATTGATTTTTGAAATCTCTGTTCACAGTACAGTATAACTATTCAGCAATGCGTTAAAATTTTTCATTATTCTGTTTCAAGAATGAAAGGCTTTCTTCTAAAGCTGGTTAGTATTTAAAATGACATTCTAGTAAAGGAGAAAAATAATGCATTTTTATGTGAAAGCAAAAAAGAAAATACTTATTTTTAGATTGTGGTAATACAAATTAATGCAATTTAAAATATTAAAATTCAGAAGTATTATTGCATATGTCTTAAAAACCATCCCTCATCTGAAGATATTTTTTTAGGAAGTTTCTGCTAGAATTACATATCTTCCCTATACTTTTATGCTCATCTCTTCTTTGCTGTCTTCCAGAACTATCTGATGTTAATTAGGATCCCATTCAGTGACCTTGTGTAATGACACATTTTTAATAAAACACTTAAGACCTGCACAATCTTTATTAGTTAGAGATGTCCAATAGAGGCTTGCCATCACTTAGTAACTGAAGAGGGCTAAATATATAATACACAAAATATGTATATATTGTTAAAATATCTAGCATGGATGAATGTTAGGTATTGGTCAGGAACAGGAACTTTATCTGCATAAACCTATTATCACCCTCCCTTTCAAGGATGATGGGAGCCAAGTAATTCTTCTAATGTTTGTTTATTAGAAGCTGTGACTATATCTTGGCCTGAAGAGCTAATGTTCCAACTAAGATAAAGCATAAATACTTAAAACTGAAGAGTAGACAATATCAGAGAAATGAGAGAAAGATTATTATTGGTGATAAGAGGGTAGAAACATTGGTTGAAAACAATTGTTTGAAAGGGAGGAAGGAAACTTTTGACAAATGAGCTGATAAAAATAAGGTAATAGATGTTTTAATTTTGTTTTTATGCATTTTTTATATCCTGCCCCAGCTCTTTGTAGCTTACCATGTCACTAGCGTAGACATGGAGAATTCTATAACTGTTTTTATTTAAAATGTGTTTTATTAGGTTGCACTTCCAGCAGATGAAGACTTCACAGGCCTGAAGCCAAGAACTGGAAAAGCTGCTAAAGTATGTGGTAGACTGGATTTGTTTTCCTTTTGACTATGCTTTAGACAGTAGATGGTGGGAAGGTGGAAGTGATGGACTTTCTAAGTAAGACTTGACAAAAAGAATATGTTAAAAAGGTGGTCTGTCATAAATCAGATTGGTATTTTATATTTTAAATTGAGTAAAATGACATGGTTGAATGGGGTAGATAGCTTGCTGTGTTTCATTTCCATTGTATGATATTTGGCTGTTGCTCCAGTGGAACACTGTGGCTTTTCTTTCTAACTTAGTAAATAATAGAAAATCTGGTCAGAAGGACTAGATTTTCGTTTGATACAACAAGAAGACCTGGGCAGAGATCTTAGGTGCGTGTGTCTGTGTATGTGAGAGAAAAAATTATTTAAATACAAAGCCATTACAAAATACTAAATTAAGAGCAGTTAAAGTTACAGATAACTATAGGTTTTCACTTCTGCCCCTAGCATGCATATTAGGTCAGATGGAAAATCAATTAAATATAATGATGTACCTTAAAAATATATAATGTTTTTGTTTTCTTTCTTTTTAGGAATATCCATTTATTCTTGATGCCTTTCAGAGAGAAGCTATCCTTTGTGTAGATAACAACCAGTCTGTGTTAGTGTCAGCTCATACATCAGCTGGTAAAACTGTATGTGCAGAGTAAGTAATTTTCTAACGGGCTCTAATAGGAGAATGATGCTTTTACTGAACCGTCAGTACTTGTTGGTACCTGTTGTGCATCAGTTCCCCAGTTAAAAAGTTGAGATCATCAGTGTGTTGACCTGACTTAACTACTTTTGTATATACAAATTCTTTCTTTCATCTTGCTTAGTGAGTAGTGAAAGGATCAATTCATGTTTAAGCTTACGGGTTTTTTTCTTAAACAATCTTTTTTGAGAGAGAGATGATTTGTATAGACTGAAAGGAAATTTTCTGTGAATGATTTATATGATTTTAGAAAAATATCTTTGTTTATTAGCCCCTGGCTGTAAATAGTAAGGAAGTTCTTGTATGTTTTCTTCACTTTTCTGTCAGAAACATTGAAAGATGGTATACATTTTTGTCATGGTTTGTTTTAACAGCAGAGAGCCTGTGCTTAATTAAGATGAGAATTGAGATGATGAGAATTGTATGTGTAAATGTATTAGAAAATGTGTTCAAATAATTGTAGTTTTCCCCTCCCAATGTATTCTTAGAAACAGGACGGTGACAGTTACATTTTTCCATTAGATTAGATGTGCTCTGATGTCCATCTAAATTGGTTAACTTGCTGCCAGTGATTTGTCATCTGCAAAGATGCTTTTGTGGTAGAGCTTACAATGCACTGAACATGAACTGATAATCTAGGTGTGAAATGCTTCATATCATTACTGGTCTACTGAATTAATTTATTCTTTAACTTGAAGTTTAGAGGAAAATAAAAAGATGTGAATATCTTCATGACATGTTTTATATGTTCAATGCTTGAATACAGGTATGCAATTGCCTTGGCTTTGAGAGAGAAACAGCGTGTGATATTTACAAGTCCAATTAAAGCTTTGAGTAATCAGAAGTATCGTGAGATGTATGAAGAATTTCAAGATGTTGGTTTGATGACTGGGGATGTCACTATTAATCCTACAGCTTCTTGTTTGGTCATGACAACAGAGGTAAGATTATACGTTAGTTCTTGATTCACCTGTGTTCTCTTCTAGCCTGAGAAGGTCTGATATTAATAGATTAAATTATAGTAATCCCAATTAGGGTCAAAAGTGCTTAATGTTCATTTTGTTTGCAGGTGCTCTTGCCCTTGATTTAACTTTTAATACTGCAAAAATAAATTAAATTTGTAAATTCCTGCTTTTGGACTATCAATCAGGAACTTTATTCTCAGATGGGGAAAGACAAAGCTTAGCTTTCTGGATTCTTAGGATACTGGGTTTTTTGTTTGGATAGATGTTTAATATCTGAAGTAAACCAGACTTATTAAATACTGTAGGGTCAGTATTCCATTGTAACATGGAGGGAGTAGTTAGTACTCCAGGAATATGCAACTTTCCACCTTTGGCAACAAAGGACTGATAGCATGGTTTTGTACTATTTCTGTCACAGAAATCTGTCTAGCTGTGAGTTGGAATTTTTCTCTATCTTCACCTTAAAGCTGGTAAAGAGATATGGGGATGGAGACACAGGTTGACTGACTTCTGACAAAGAATTTCCTCATAGTCATCATGGACAGGTATCTACTAGATCCAGCAGAAACAGATCTGAAGTGCTGTGACAGTATACTGCCACACAGAAGCTGGGAGGAAAAGAAAACATATTTTTTCTTGTTCCTTCACTGTTCTTGCAGGGAGAACAATTCATATCGTATCATATAAAATTTGTCAGAAAAAAAGGAGAAGTGTTTATTGTTGGAATCAACCTTGGAAGTCTTTTCAACAACCAATCTTTATATGTTTTTATTTGGTTTTGTCCAAAATGAAATTTCATAGTGTCATATAAATATGAACAAAAAATTTAGGCAATTGTGTGTCTGTAACTTGTGACTGTTATTATTTCATGTGATGGATTTCTGTTTGGCTGCCACATACATTATTTGTATTTTTCTTTGTTTTTTACTCTTCCAGATTTTGAGAAGTATGCTCTACAGAGGTTCTGAGGTTATGCGGGAAGTTGCATGGGTTATTTTTGATGAAATCCATTACATGAGAGATTCAGGTATCCTGTATATGCAATTTTTCTTTTAGAATCTTTTTTAAGAACAAAAAGTTTTATTTTAAAGAATTAAATCTTTATTCTCTATCTCTCTTTTAAAGTAGATCACCTATGTGTATAAACCATTCAGAATTTGCTTTCTACTGAATGTATCAAAGAGTCACTGTGTGTAAGAGTCTACATTTTCTTTGCTGAGACAAAAGCTATTTTGAGGGTATTTGTTTGTGTGTACTTGTGTTGGGGGTGTTATTTTTAGTTTTTGTTTTATTTTGTCTTTAAAAACACTTCTGGATTCAGAACTGAAAAGTAGACTTTAAATGACATCAGCTTTTCCATATGACTTTTGCATTTTCAGAACGTGGTGTGGTTTGGGAAGAGACGATTATTTTGCTCCCTGACAATGTTCATTATGTGTTCCTTTCCGCCACTATTCCAAATGCCCGTCAGTTCGCTGAATGGATCTGCCATCTTCACAAACAAGTAACTTTATTTTCATAGCTCTGTATGTCCATCCTTGTGGTCTCATGGCATAACACTATCTCTTCAGTTAAGGAAAATTGGACTTACTAGCCTTTTAAAATTGTATAATTATTATTTATTAAATGATAATTTGATCACTCCTGTCTTAGCTGTACTCCCAGATTTCACAGCTGTACTGACTGTTGGTTCTACATAGTGACGTTAAAGATTTTTCTTTTAAAGTTTATTTTCAACACCATTATTTAGACACCAACCAGATTTCAACAAACATTATGAATTATGAACAGATACTATGAATATAGCATGGTTTTCACAGACTTTCCAGGAGTTTAGAGGGCTTTGGGGAACTTCTAAAGGACTTAATAGTTGTAATTTCTACGTATCATATAGGTGTCCATTTCAACAAAGATATGCTGTCTTTCACCTATATGCCTTAAAAGAGGCATACATCAGTGAGTGGGCTCAAGGCAACGTGATACATACCCATCACCAGTTTTTATGAGTTCTCAGAATTATATTTTGGATAATTATACTTGCAAGTTCACACAAATTCCTGATTGTTTTTCTGCTGTTTTCCCCTGAATGATCAGTGAATTTTGTTCTTGCCCAAAATAGAAACTAACTAAATTGAGTTGATATGCAATAAGGCTTTATTGAAGGATTGCAGCATTAAAGAGAAGAAACGTTCAGGATTTCTGGAGAAAATCACACATTCCTACCACTGTGCACGGTACAGTTGGCTGGCAAGTCAAAAAGTCTTTGGAAAGTCAGGGTTCCTGGAACAGACAGGCAGAGAGAGGGAGAGCTGAGCTGCTTGAAGTAGGCAGGCAGGGCAGGAAAAGGGGGAAAGGCAGAGCAGCGGTCCTTGGAGCTGGCAGGGAGGGCAGACGTGTATCCAAAGGTCATTCCACAGCAGTGATTCCCATGATGATAGCCCTTCACAAATTCAAGATCTTGTATTTCTATAAGACATTCCCAATTCTAGACCGTTTCCAACCTTTGGCTTCTGCTCCCTGGTTGATGTGCACAATGCTGGGAAGGTCTTACCTTCCCAAGCTGCAGCCAGGTGCCTTGTCCTACTGCACTGTTCTTTTTCTTAGCTTTTCTTCCTTAGGTTTAGAGCAATCTTTTTCCCAGCTCCCCAAGTTACATGTCTTCCATGAAGGAGTTGTTTGTAGTTCTTTGGCCTGTTTTCAAACTATGCCCATATGCAGGGCTTTTGGTGTTTACATCATGCTTACAGGAGGTACCTGGTTCTTGCAACAAGCTTAATGCCAGTACTGGGGCCTTGCACAGTTAGCATAACTCAGAGTTAGTATAAGTGATGTGACCTGTTACTAGCAATGGCAGTACTAATCTTACGGGAACTGGACAACAGTGTTGTTCTGGAGAAGTTCTTTGGAGAAGTTGGGAGGAAAGCCATGCAGGAATCAAAACTGAAATCATAAATCTGTGGGAAGTAATACATATATATACAATTTATTCTGTCCTATAACTATTAAGCTAGCTCTTGCTCTGTTTTTACAAAAAGTGCAAGGAGTATGAGAATTAGAATTGGGGAGGTTAATGTCCACAAGAGGTTGCTCTGATTTTACAGATACCCTGAAGATCAGTTCTCAAGTGGTGTGTGATGAAAAGAATGTAATGTAAAACAAGCCTGCTCAGACTTGGCACAAACCAACTTTGTTTTGTGGAATGCTAGACTCCAATTTTCAAAGCAGATTTACATTATGTTTAATATTTTAAAAGAAGTGTTGTGCTTTTTCTAAAAAAAAGTGTTGGGAATTCATACAGCACGTTTCTTTTAGGATTGATAGTGCAAAATGGCTTAAGTAACAGAGGAGACTCATCGGGTGAAATACAATTTTTAGATTTGTAATGAAATCGCAATATTTTAAAAAGTCTATACTGTGCCTTTTTTGGATGGTCTAAGTAGTGCTACAGGCTATTTTCTAATATACAAATTATTAGTTCTTGCTTTGGTTTTAAAGGATGTTTAGTATTTTGAGTCTGTGTAATAGTACAGAAGGAATCATTACCTATCTTTACTTTTTTCTGTTATATCACAAAATTTTGTAGCTGAGTTGTATTCTTCAAAGAGATTTTCAACCTACAAGTACAAAATCCATGTTCAGAAAAGAAAATCTATTATCTTAGTTTCTGTGAGTCTTGATTTCTGATTTTAGAAAGATTTGTTTTACTGGTAATATGTTTGATTATCTATCAAGCAAGTATTTTTAGAATGCAGTTAGAAACCTAAAGTTTTTATGCATATGCTGTTCTTTCTTTATAGCCTTGCCACGTGATATATACAGACTATCGACCCACTCCACTGCAGCATTATATATTCCCAGCAGGAGGAGATGGACTCCATTTGGTTGTTGATGAAAATGTAAGGAATACTCCATTTTTTTTGAAGACCTTCTTCCTCGCTTATCAGTTAAGAGGCTGATCTTTTGCAGGATTTGGGTTGGTTATGTAAAGGATAGTTTGTATTAAAACAAAGTACAAACGGGTAACAGTGATTTCTGAATTACTGCTAAGTTTTGCAGTTTTTGTTATCTAATACTGTGTTGTCAGATGGGTAATATTTGCTAAGATGTCTTAAATGCCTCCATCTTTGTCTTTTTTTCTAAACTGTGTGCTGCTTTCTGTAGATCTGCAATGTAGCTGATGTTTCTTGTACTCTTTCTCAGTTGAATTAAAAAAAAAAGGTAGTACCCTTTGTGTGTGAGTTTGGTTAAAGAGGCAAAATATTTTTGTGTCATTAGGTGATTCATAAAATACTGACTTTTTTAATGTCAGTCATCCACTTGCACAACAGAAGCTAAATGCCAGTGACAGTGGTAATACACTTGAAAATAGGTCTTCATTGGGTAGTCTGATTTAATGTAGACTTGAAATTTTGATAGAACTTAGTTCTGATACTCTATCATTCAGCATGTATAACATAGCTAATGATGTGGTTGAGTAGTTATGAGTGGATAATGAATGGATAGAGATACCAATCTTATTCTGAGCTTTGCCAATGACCTAGTAAAGTTGCTTGCTAGTTTGTGCATTCGTTTGTCCTTCTGCCTATAAATATAAGGTAACGATACTGAGTATGTGAAACAGTAATTTAGTGTTTTTCAGTGGGCTATGCAAGAAGAAGAGTAATGGCTTACAAAGGTTGTATTTTATACCTAGGGAGATTTCAGAGAAGATAATTTTAACACAGCAATGCAAGTACTTAGAGATGCAGGAGACTTAGCAAAGGGGGACCAGAAAGGCAGAAAAGGAGGAACAAAAGGTGAGTTTGAATCCTGTTCTTAAGTAACTTATATAGTGCAGCTACCTTAAAAAATGCATGTAAATTACACTTGTATCTCAATTAGTCTGTAATTCTGTAAGGCGTTTTTTGCTAAAATAACTTTGAAATTAATATAATCTCTTTGCAGGTCCTTCAAATGTGTTTAAGATCGTAAAGATGATCATGGAAAGGAATTTCCAACCTGTAATTATTTTCAGCTTCAGTAAAAAAGATTGTGAAGCCTATGCACTTCAGATGACAAAGTTAGATTTCAATACAGGTACAGATAAGTAAAATATAGTTTTACATCTAACAGTAGTTTGAGGTAAAACATTTTCCTTGTTAGGTATCTCTGGTTTTTTTGAGACTCTTTGTGTAAAACGAATTTGTAAGTCAAAGTATTTATAACTTTTTAATTTACTATTTTAATACCTTGAGCTATTCACAGTAAGAAACAGTTGGAAAACAGAGGATACTTGGTCATCACAATGTTGATCTGCTACTTTATTTTAAACTTCAGTTCTTTCTCCAAAATCCTGTTGACTGTAATAATGGCACTAAACTTTCTAGAAAATTCTGTCTAGAATTGAAAGAGTGATCATAACAAATATATTTTCCAAAATTTTCAATGTTATATGCAGTAGATATCTGAGTGTTCTCTGAAAGTGTCAAAAGAGCTGTAGAACAAACCATGCAGACTGTTCTTTATCAACCATTCAACCTAATTTTGTTTGCTTCCTTCCTCCTCCCCAAAGAAGAGCCCAAACAATAAACAAATAAGATTGGTCTTAATCCAAAATAAAACAAGCTTGGAAAATAAGCTTAAGTTAATAACTTCTTGGAAATGTTAGGAATAGCAACAAAAATGAGGAATCTGTTATATGTAAACAGTTCACAAACAGGAAATGGTATGTTGAAGGCAGACTTCTTGCTTACTGCTCCAATCATAGCAACTGCTTCACTGTTGGAAAGTAATGCAGAAAATGGCTATTTTCTGTCAGAAAATGTAAAGGTTTGAATAAGTGTAGAGATGCGTATTTATACTCTTTCTTCAGTCATGCCTTTGACTATATTATTGATATTTGTACTACTAAAATACAAAGTGTATAAACTTTAGCAGGCGAGAGGATAAACCTGTGTCCATGCAGACAGGGCCTAGGAGATGGAAGAGAAACATTTGATGTAATTTCTGTCTATTTCATAAACCTCCAAGCTCAGGAATTCCCTGAGTTTGAAAATAGTTGAAGTCTGGATTATTCTTCCGGGTTTGTTGTGTTCTCGCTTTTCCCTAAGCATCTACTTCTGGTTACTGTACGGTCCCTGGAGTTTGATATTCAAGTCTTGCTCATCTGACCTGTTGCGTTTGGTTTTCTATAGACTTCATAGTCTTCCAGTTTTGTAAATATTAGAATTTAGTGATGCTTTACGTAGGGTATTAGCCTCTTAGATTTTGTAGTAAATTACAATTTGTCTTTTTAGATGAAGAAAAAAAGATGGTTGAAGAAGTATTCAATAATGCAATTGATTGTCTGTCAGAGGAAGACAAAAAGCTTCCGCAGGTGAGTGGAGATTTAATAGGGGTAACTGCTGCTCACCTGTTTTCTGCAACTCTTAAAACTATGTTCTTTTGAACTGGATACAAAATAAAACATGAACTGGATATTCTTACAGGTCTCTGTGCCTTTATATCTGCTCCTTGTCATTGTTAAATAAGGACTCAGTGACCAGGATTTCTTCCAGTTGCCATTCCAACAGATGCTGCATGCCAAAATTAACCATGAAGTAGCTGTCCTCTGTTTTAGCTTTTCCTATGTTTTAGCTAAATGTGAGGACATGTAAAGAAATATGTCTGGATTAAAACTACCTGGAAATAGTTCAGAGGAGGATGCACTGGCACCTTATCAGTTCCTGACAGCTGAGCCTTTCACAAAGTTGAACGGATGCATCTACACTCATTAGTCACTATGCTTAGTCACTCTACTATATCTCTATAGTAGAAGAATACAGGCTTCTAAAAGGATAGACTGTTACAGGATTCGGATCTTCTGTAACAAATACAAAAACTTATGTTTATTTTTTTTTCTCCCCATTTTCTATGATTTATTTGTGTCTTAATGTACTGATTCTTATGATTCAGTGAGTGTGGCAATTTCTCCTTGAAAAAACTAACCCATGTAATTTTTGACTGTGCCTACTCACCTGCAGATTAGTTTGAATCTGTTTTGTTTGTAAATTGAAGAATTGAAAATAGGAATCTAATATAAAATGTTATGTGCTGTTAAGTACGATGTTTTCAGCATAGCTTACAGCAGTGACTTTACGGCCAAGCAAACTGATTTGGTCTGTCCGGGCAATGACATCTGAAAAGGATGTTCTCAGAATTTGTTTTGAGATGGTAATGAAAAGTTGATGGTCAGATTGTTAATTTGAATCTCTGTTTTCAAAGCAAAAATAAGCAAAGACAAAGCGAAGTTTATGTAGAAGTTTGTTTAAATAATGTTTTTGCAATTTCAGAGATGATCTCAGTCATTTACAGCCTGAATTTCTCTGTACAGCTCTCATAGAAGCTGACCTCGCTGTGTATGTATCAGTAAATGAAATCACTGCACCTAAAATTCAAACAACAGCTCCTGCATAGGAGGTTCGGTATCTCCAAAAATTATTTTATATCAGAGAGAATTTTTAAATAAATACAGACAAATACTGATTGCATATGTAAGTTAGGGTACAGCTTCACAGTTGGCCTAACCCAACTGAAGACTACTCTGTCACTGAAAAGGTTGGTTGTTGGCTTTACCTTTCATCATATTCCTAGTTGTAATTAAAAAAACGTTATTTCATTGTGTCTTAGATCAGAAAATGGCAAATTATATGAACACTAGGAGCAGTGTTGAGGTTTTCCCTGTAGGTTTTCTTTTTCAGTTGAGTATATTAAAACTTGTTTACCAACCTTAATATCTTTCTTCTCAGGTAGAACATGTACTTCCTCTTCTGAAACGAGGAATTGGTATCCATCATGGCGGTCTGCTTCCTATCTTAAAAGAAACGATAGAAATTCTTTTCTCTGAGGGCCTAATAAAGGTATGTTTCATGTCTCTTAGGTTTTGCTCTATTATGAATACACAGTCAGTAGTCCTAACAAACCAAGAAGTATACTTTGCCTCAGAGTGTACATATGTACTTTAAATAGTAGAGATCTGTTTCTTAAGTGGAAAAGGGGAGAAGACTCATTGTACATGCCAAAGTGAAAAATGTTTTGTGTTTTATATGTGCTTCTATGCAGGAGCGTAGAGCTTAGAACTTGTCAAAACTTTTTTTTAATATTCTGTGTATGAGTAAGCAAACTATTTTAGAAAGAACCAGACCGGTATGAAGGGGAGGACTTTGTTCTGCGGAGTTACGTCTTGGATTCTACAAATGCATACAGCAGCTTGGGAAGGCTGGAGGTCTTCCAGCAACATAACATGATTGATATAACTGGCTGCAGCTCCCTTCTCTTGATGTGTTATTATGCTTTAGAGTATGTGCATATTTTTGTAAATGCCTTTATCTGAAAAAAAATTCTTGAAGATTCCCCCTTGACTCTGCTTTGTATTAGAAGTTGGTAGTCTTCATTGCTTTGATTAAGATGTCTTAAGTGCTTCATAGATCTAGTTTTAAGAGTTCGAGATTTTACTGTAAAGTATTTCAACTTAAAAGAAACTAAACTTCAAATTTTCTTCAATTTTTGTATTTTGTTCCTATAAAGATTGTAGACATTTACCAATCTTTGTCAGTTACCTTAAGGGACCAGCGGTTCGGAGCATCTAGCAGATGCCCTAAAAAACCCCCCACAACTTTATCTATCTCTATTTTCTTTTTGCAAACTTTGAACATAGAAATTAAGCTTGTATTATTTTTCATTAATATAATTTGCACCCCATATAACTTGCATTCCTGTAAGACATCAATTTTACAGGGAAATGTAACTACTCTGAAAAGCGTACCCGTTGTATATCTCATGTTATATGGATGTATATAAAGATGTAATAGTGCAATCTATGGTAGTGAAAAACAGGTTCAAGGGGTGGGAGTGTATTTTGAAATCTAGCAAGTGCTATTTTTCATCTTTTATTTATGTCTCTTATAGTAATTCATATGAGAGTATTATTGGAGCTGGCAAAGGCTACTGAATCATTAAGAGAACAAATTAGATTTTTTTTTTCTTTTCTTTTTTTTTTTCATTTCTGGCATTTAATGCATTTGCAGGGCTTCTGTTTTGTTTTGGAGTCCATGTGGTCCCATATAATTAGTTTTTATGTTTTTCTAGAGGAAAAAAAGGAAGGGGAGAAAGAATGGTTTTGTTTGCATTACCAAGATTACACCTAAGAAGGAAAATCTGGAGAAGCTTTGTTTAGCAATCTCTGACTATTTACATGTTTGGTTTAGAGCCATCATTTTTGCTTGTTTAACGTCAGTCTGTTTATTTAGGCCTTATTTGCAACGGAGACTTTTGCGATGGGAATTAATATGCCAGCCAGGACTGTGCTGTTTACAAGTGCCTGCAAATTTGATGGGAAGGATTTCCGATGGGTATGTGAAAAAAACAGATTCTGTAGATAAATAACTGAATTGCAATATTTAAGATTTCGTTAAGATTAAATTTATTGTTGGTATATCCAGTTCAATGTAGTAAAAATACTTTTTTTCTTTTAAAAATCTTTATTTATTCACTAAGTCATTTATAATTAGTGTGCAAATTCCCGAAAACAAGATTCCTCATAGTATGCTTGAGAGATTATTTATTTTAGATATGGTAAAAGGACGTCCAATACAGGTTAGAGCTGACTGATTAACCTAAAAGACTTCTGCACAACTTGTCCAAAACCAGAAGAATCTGGAGAAGAATTGAGCTTAGTATTAGATCATGATGATCATGAAATTAGGGTTTTGACAGACCCAAGAAAAGAGATCATTTGCTTCGGGACAGTGATGATTTTTCTCTTATAGCAGAATATTTTCAGTAGCCCGGAGAAAGACAGTGAGGGAGAGACTGATTCTTAAATAGCTGGATCTCAAATAATGTGAGAGTTTAAAAGCTTAAAACAAGATCTCTGATTCACATGTATTAATTAGGGTGTACAAATTAGGATGCATTACAAAACATTTTATAAATAAGCTAATTCCTTTTTTAGAGACATGAATATTTGGGCAAACTGGATGAGTAACTTAATATGTGCCTGTTGAAATAAGCATCAGATCTCTTGATGTTTTTTACAAACCAGTCATCAACTATGTGGGAAATAGCTGTGTTTGAGGTATCAGATATGTGAAGCTCATACTTTTAAAATGATTTATCAGTTTTCTTAATTATTTTTTGGAGATAAGGCTTTAGGTAAGACTCAGGAAGTTGCTAAAAATGTAAGTATCATAAATGACAAAAAAAGTCTTACATCTTTATGTTGGAAACCTAGGGTAACATAGAAAACCAGATATAGCCAGCTCTTGTCTACGTCTGTGTTCTTTATCACTTTCTGAGTGAGCATCATCATCACTTTAATTTCATTAACTGGCATAAAAGTGTTGTTTTTGCTGTTTATCAATATTTTTATGTTACATGTGAATGAAGTGATGTATTATTTGAAGGCAGTGAAGGTGCATTATATTTAAGTAATCTCTGCTGTGCTAGCAGTCTTCTATTGAAGTAAAGTGCCTTTTTTGCATATTAAAGTTATGCAAGGTGTTACAGAAATCATTGCAGCTAGGTGTTAATAAATGTACCTATGAGAGCATTGGTTAATTTTTCCTGCTGACACGTGTTACTCATGGTCATGGATTTCTAACTTAGTGATCGATTATGGTTAACAATGAATTTGATCTGTGAGAAGTTCATGTCTTTAAATAGCTTTGGTATAACGTTGCGGTCATTTGCTGTGTAATCGTAAGCAGCATTTTATATATTCTTGCTGTCTTTCTAACATATTTATTAAATCCTTTTTTCTTCTTCTTCCTTTATCCTAGATATCATCAGGTGAATACATTCAAATGTCAGGTCGTGCGGGACGCCGAGGTATGGATGACAGGGGAATAGTGATTCTTATGGTGGATGAAAAGATGAGCCCAACAATTGGCAAGCAGCTTTTGAAGGTAGTGTAGAATCTATTTTTTTTTCCTCCTCACTAAGGTGGTCACCATTTGAATACTGTAAATGACACACAGAATTACATATCTAGGAAAAGAACATATGTAGATCACACAGTTAGGAAATGACAACTTCTGAAAGGACTATGGTGTTTCACTGAGTTCTCATTAAATCAAAGCTTTCTGGCGGGGAGCAAAGTTCCAAAACTATTATTCTTCTCTATATAACAGGAATTTCAGGAAGCAGAGGTAGAATTATGTTGTGTTTTCTAACGATAACACGGGTATTGCCATACCTTGTTTCTTTCTTGCTAACCACAGACAGTTCAAGGATATTGATGAACTAGAAAAGGTTCACTGAGCTGTCACAAGAACAGTTAAATGGTTGGTTCTGCGGTGAAATAAAACCTTGGTAATGGACCCTTCAGTGTAATAGACAAAATGAACGAAATCATGCAAAAAATTAAGTCATGTTTTAGTAGAATGTTTTTACCCACTCTAAGTTTTTATAAGGAGTAATAGTATCTGTGGCTATTTTAGAATCAAAAATGGAGTATTATTTGAGAGATCGTGGTTTTCAGGGTTTTAAGGAAGTAAAAAGCTGCACTTACGGTGCAAACCCATTGGTGCATGCATTATTCCTCTGTAAGATGACTAAGAAAGGAAGACAATTGTTAGCAAGCTTATATTAACTGTGAGGAAATCCTCATAATAGTGCCTATTGGCACTTGTAATGATTCGCAGATCAAAAAAGATTGAAAACTGCTCCTGTGATTGATGTCGGCATTAGGTTATAGGGTTGTACCAAACTGTTAAGGAAGTTGTTATAGATGATTACAGTATTTCTGTCTTACTTTATAAACTGAATATGAACCATTACACTCATTCTCGTTTTCATTTAAATTCCAATGTATGAAACACTGCATTGAAGCAGTGTAATTGAAGCATACTCTATTGTGTGTATTAACTATCCAAGGCAACTTACATTCACTGTGAATGTGTAAAAATTAAACATTAGGGGAATTGTTCTGCATACTACTCAGGAGTTTGTGTCCTTGATACAAATAACAGGTCATTTTGTGTTCAGACTGCATTTGTAATATTTTTAGGCCTTGTATAAAATTTTGTGAATAATCTTCAGTCAGCATCAGGGTATGTTAATAAAAAAAAAAAAAAACATGTAATTTGTAGGTCTTGTACCAAAGAAACATCAGATGCCAATATTTCTCTACTTTGTTCCAGCAAGAGTAAGGGGAAAAATAACTAGGTGGCTGCTATTAATTATGCACATGTGAATACTTCATGTTTTGTATCTTGCTCTGTTAAAGCCACTTGTACATACTTATGGTGAATTAACATTAGATCTGTGTTACAAACAGATACCCTTTGACTTTTCAAAGTCAGAATTCTCATGAATGATACATTATGGCTATAGCTAATCAATGTAGTAAAATAAGGAACTTGAAGAATATTGGAACTCGTTCATGCATGGTGGCATTAGATTTTGGATTTATTTCTACTGCTTTATTGGATTTTTATCTTTTTAGTGGATGGGAAGGGCTTATGCCATATGTTTACATGCAGACTTAAAGCATGTGTGCGTCTCTGAGATACATGAAGACTAGATATCTTGCGTTTCTATGAATTTTTAAGATTATTTTTAGAAATAAGAAACTTAATTCTTATGGCTTGCTTACTTAAGGAAAGAAGAAAGATTTATACGTTTTATTTCTGCAGATAAAAAATTAAACAGCAGGAGATACAATAACAGAGAATAAAAAAATACTCCATATAAATAGTATTAATTTTGTATACTTATATCTGTCTTTCTGTAAGGAATATCATAATGAAGTTCATTTATATGAACTTAAATAGTTTACTGTAAGAAAAATGGATGTTTCCATTACTTATTGTGAGACTTCATGAGATTACTGTAGAAGCTCAACCATTCAGAAGGTGGGTTGTTTTTTAAATTTGTAATTTTTTGTAGTTAGGGAACTATTGAACTTGCTTGGCATGAATTAGGACAAAAGAAATAAAATAATAAATCCATTAGGATGCCATCTGTATTTTTTCACCCCTTTAGATTCTAAGGAAATAATAAAGAGTATTTCCTTTATTGAGACTGTAAGCCCTTAGATCTTGGTTTTTTTTTTTTTACCTTCTGAATTAAAAAAAAAAAGATTTTCCCTTTTAAATGTAAAATATTTAGAGGTAATTTCACATGGAAACAGACCAAGAATGTGTACAAACTAACATCTCTTTGAGTATTCATATTTTTTGTTCATTGATAAATACGTTTGATTTATGATTTAGTTACTGACTACTAGTGTTCATCTGTGGTAAAATCATGATCATGTCTTGAGTTAGTATTTTACTGCCACATTAAACATTGTGGCTTTGCTCCAGTGTAAGCTAAAGATTTAGAGGGAAAAATTCATAGAAATTAATTTAAAAAACGTGGAAAATGATACTTGCAGTATTTCTTCTTGTAACTCTTCAACCCAAGTGCATGTCTGATCCAAAGCATTTTCTGAACGCTAGATTAAAACATCTAGGCAGCTGATAATACTTCTTAATAACTGTAACAGTGAAATGACAGCTTTGTATATGTTTCAGTACCAGTAGTATTACTGCAGCTGTGTTTGGCTATGACACTGTTCGTTGTGACATTGTGTACAGTACTCTTCTCCAAACTTAAATTCAAAGTTCAAATCTTAGATCAAGTTCTTGTGATGGATATTTGTAAACATTTCTTAAACTCAGTGTCACAGATTTGTCTTCTTCAGTGCTGTTAGGTTTTTTTGTTTATCCATCGCATTTGTTTGACCACTGAGTATTTAGTAAAATGATGACTTGCACAAATGTATAAATCTCAATGGTTACAGTACTGTTGAACAGCTTTCTGAACACAATAAATTACAGTTTTGTATTTCAAGTATGAAATACTTGACTCTTAAAATTAAAACGTTTAGCTATATTATGTTAGTTTAGGTAGGAAGTAAAACATTTCTCCTTGATGCTAGGTGGCTTTTGAATCCAGCATGTCTGTAGTTGGCCATGTTAAAAGCATGTATTCTTATAGAGACAATTGGGATACTATATAGTGGTAATCTGTAATGTCTCTAAAAGTCAAAAATCTTAAACTAATTACATTATGAAAATGAGTCACTGCATAATGAAAGAGAATGTGCTAATGTAAGTAGGTTTCAGATACTTGTATTTGAGTGTATCAGTGTTTTGCATCTACTTATTCCTTCCCAGGAAAAGCTAGTTGTACAGAAAAATTGAAAGAAAACATTTATCTAGCCAGATAAAATATACAGTATTATGCTTTCCATGTCATTTGTGTATGGAACATGAAGTGCCCCAATGCCAAGCTGTAGGAGGTATGCCACTAGTTACATCTGGCTCCTTGGCAGGGCCTTCATTTACAGAATTGGCAGTACTGTGCTTATTTGGCCTGTATGCTTCTATTAGAAATCTGTCTGGCCTTTTTGTATTTTATTTTGCCTTTTAGGTTGTTTTATTACGCTAGCCAAATAAACAGTATAGAAGTTCAGACGGATTAGTGCCTTTCTCTCTAATTTCCTGCCTTTTTACACAGCTTTCTTGTACAACCTCTGTGCAATTTGTTGTTGGGAAATTTTAATTTTGAAAGAGCAAAAATCATTGTTCCACTGTAACTGCAGGCAGCAGGATTAGATTCTGTATTTTAGTTGTCTGTCATGTATGACATGCTGCTCAGTCTCTTTCAGACTCCCAGTTACAAGGAAAATTCTGTTTAGTTTAAAAAGCAATATTTATGTAAGAGTGAATAGATTTAGATTGATCAAGAATAAATATAAGGCTGCAAGTGGTGGGGAGAGAATGAGAAGCTCCAACAATGAGAGGAAGTTCGTGGAGCAGGAGCTATCTGATAAAATTGCTAAATGAAAATATTTTTGCGTAAGCCACAGTTATGATAATAACCACCACCTTTTGGCACCAGTGACATTGTGAGTGGATTCCTAACTTTAAAAAGTATAACAAGTTGCTAAAATTGTTGCATGAGTCATGAGAAAATCCCTATTTTTATGATATAACAAAAAAAAATCCATGATAAATCAGAATTCAAGAAAACCAAAGGTTGAAGTGTAGAAAAGGTACTGTCTTGTGCAGAAGTAGTTCACTTAATCTTTCACTGTGAGATTGTTCCTTCTTTTAGTTGTCTGGTATTGACTGATCAGATAGGCTATGAGCCTGCTCTTTCAATTGCTTTTTCTTGCTTTATATTCATGTTGCTCTTTCTTTACATATTTATGTGGCTTTTTCTTTGTTTTAAAATAAGTATGTATGTGTATGCTCCTGAATTGGGTTGAGAAATAGCAAAACTTGAAAAATTAACCAGAGCAAAAGCATAGATTCTGTTGTTTGAGGAATTTTTTTTGTTGTTCTGTTGTTTTAACTCATATTTAGCTATTAATGTACTAGGTAAATTTAGGAAAATCACAAATAATAACTAGTCTTTGCTATTTCTTTAAAATATCTCTCTATATACATTATCACTATACTCTTGAATTATTTTAATATACTTTTGTTCAAATGACTTCCTTTAAGTAGCAGATAGAAAATCTTCCAAGTGAATGAGAATTTTTTTCTCATTCTTTTCTATTTTTTTTTCTCAATTTTTCCATGGTAAGATTTATTTAATTGCATTGAGTTTTCATTTTTGCTCTTACAATTTGTACTGGATTTTTACTGTATGGCCAGGCGAGAAGCCTAGGGTTAAAGCATCAGCAGAGATTCTTTTTGCAAACGGAATGCATAGCACTGTCTGAAGCAGAGAGGCTGAGCTTGGTAGCGATGCACGGCTGCCACGGAAGGCAGAAACAGGGAACTGGTGACAATAACCTTTGTAAGTAAGCTCGAGGTACCGTCAGATACAGCATGTAGCAGCTTTTTAGCACAATGTTTGGCAAAATCAGAGCACAGGCTTGTTTGGCAAGAGATGGTATCCTAATAGCTGAGTGTCTGCGTGGAATGTTTTTTGGGGCAAACTGTAGTAGCCTGTATTAAAATTTGGATAGAAAGATATGGCTGACTGCTTTGCTCTTACCAAAAAAATGCTCTGTACTCATGGTTATCCATCCCATTTAAAGCGGTAGTGCTTGCAAATTTTTCATTTACTTTTTCCCAAAGTCTTTTATGGTGTTTCTAGAAAAAGTGGCATTTCAGGACATCTACCATTACTTGTGAGTGAGTAGTAAATAGCAATCTTTCATTTAACCTGAGTGTTGGTATTACATACAAACAGCCAGTTAAGTCTTTTGGTGAGATCATTTGTCCATCAATGTTCAGTCCCTCTACAAATACCAGCTTAACATTCTAGCTTCATTACAGTATTGCACTTTGGTTTGACTTAAAGCTCATTTACAAGAAAATAAAAATAAATGTAGCAGGATTTGAAAAAAGTTTGGGAGAGAAATAGACTTCGGTTGGAGGTTGACATTCATGGCTTGTTGGAAAATTAATTGCAAAATCTAAGGAAATACATTTATTGTCATGAGTAGTTAGAGAACAGTGTAACAGTCTGTCTAATTCAAAGTTGTGATATGGATGAGAATCTCAATGAGAAAAAACAAATTCTAGTCCTTTTATCAAAATAAAAATAAATTAAAAAAATACATTAAAGTACTTTTTATTTTATTTAGAAGTGCCAAACTTTTTTTTTTTTTTTCTTTTTCTTTTTCTTATAAAACTTGAAAACTTGCACTGGGGAAATTTTCCAGGCTTCAGTTCAGGAAAATACTTACCTTCCAAGCTTAATTTAAAATCTGCTTGAAAGCAACAGAATTTCAATGTGAAATCATAGAGAGTATTCAGCTGTTTAAAGGAAGATATATTCAAATGTCATCCTGAATGGGGTCATAATTTTGCAGACAATTATGCAAGCCAGCAGATAAAAAAGAACGGCAAACAGTTCTTCTTCCTGATCTTTGCAGCCAAAGTGTGGGAAGACAGGGCACGTAAAATGTTTAGTCACTCTTGGACTTTATTTCAATGTTTTCCAGAGCCTGTAGGATTAAGCTGACTGCTATTATTTATTAATTGTGGTTGCTGCTTGTTAGTGCCACAAGTTACTTGAAGTTTTATTAGGCCAGTCTGTGGGAGGCACTTTTTTCCTAACAGATTTTTCTGAAATTTGCTTTTACTTTGGTAAGCTTATCTCTGCAAAGTATTAAAAATTTTAATGCATTTTGACTGATGAGAGAGGTTTTTGTCTTCTTACTTGTAAAACAGAAAAGCTAAATATGAGATGAAGGCAAGACAAAGGTTTTTTTTTAATATGTTATTTTTACAGAAATATGCACTCTTTAAGCTATACATTTTCTTTAAATTAAAAATAGAGTACTGCAAATTTGCTGCAATTTTAAGTTTGCCCCACTACTGACCTAGTAGTAGTCTGTAATCGCAAATCAGAAACCAATGTGTGATGAAGAGCTGAGGTAGCTTTTGACTGCAGATATCATTTGTTTTTTCCGTTTCAGCTTTCCTTGAGTTCATCTGACTTGGATGAAGGAAAATTACTGCTTGGGATATTATGCAATGTTAGTGTTACCAGGCCAGCTCAAATCCAAAAGAACCGTTGCCCAGCATGGTGTTCAACCCACGTTAAATGTTGTGTTCCCGTTTACCCCCCAATTTCATTTATATTCTGTGCAGAATGATTCATGTAGCAACGCTATGATTGAGGTGTTCGGAGAATCTTACTAGGTTGGGAACATCACACACATACAGCAACACTTTACTTTGAGTTGTCTTGTAGGTTCGTGTACAAACTAATGGGTGTGCTTTGGAGCCGAGAGTAGAGCACAAAGACACCTGGGTCAGAATTAGAAACAGGATTAAAAATGCCAAAAATTAAAAAATTTTTTAGTTATTTTTAAGTATAATATTTGTGTCATATAGCATATTCATAGTTTTAAATACTTAATTCAGAGGTTAAATATCAATTAAATTAGGATATCTTGCTACAAGCATGTAGGGGTTTTTGTTTGTTTTTTCCACAGTCAGTTCAGACAGAGCTTAGTGGAAGCGCAGAACTTGGAGTTACCAGCCTGAAGTAAAACTAAGACTGTGCTGGTGGGAGCTGCGGTGCCGGGGAAAGTGAGTGACTTCAAAGTTCAGTCATCTAGAACTAGTTTCAGAAGGTGACAGCAGCATAGGAGGGAAGGGGACATTTTTACCTTTTGTACTGTGGTGTTTTTACAACTGAAGTGTTTGTGGAACCAAAGCCTGAGCTATTTTCATCAGGAAAGCTTGCTAAAGCAGACCTTTGCCACCCACAGCTGCCTGTGTTTGTGTGGGGCCAAGCAGTAAGCCAGACTGGTAATATATTTGTGCTTAAAATAGTCACCTAGCATTGTCTGTTAAAAGCAGCTCGAAAGAATGGGGTTTTGTGGTTCCCTCCCCCCCCCCCCAATTATGCTAATGTAGCTCAAGATGATCCTGTTACCAATATAAATACTCAGTCTTTGTTTCTCAGAGAGATCTTACTCTCTGAGAGTAAACTGGAAAAGCATAGAAATTATGTAATTGAAGTGTGGAAAAACGCATGATGTTGATTAATATTTCCCTTAAGGTATTTTTGTGTCTTGCAAATTTGTCAAGAAGTTCTTTCAGTTTCTTTTCTTATAAATTAGTAATGATGACTATCACAGCTAAGTGTACATATTTCCCCCTCATAAGGAAAAAGAAAAGATACTTTTTAATATCATCAAAGCACTCTGCTCTTTACTGTTGCTGTAAAGCTGTTTTTTGTTTCTTTTTTGGAAACTCAGTCATTCAGCTAATTTCTATATGCTCTGGTAAGTAAGTAAAATGTCAGCAGACCAAATGGCCTAAAGTATGTTCTGTAAAGTATCTGATTTGTATCACTGTGAAAGATACTGTATTGTTGCTAAAAGTTACCTTTTTCTCTTTCTTAGTTTGGACAGTCTTTGCCCTCTGATGCTCCTTGTAAAAGCTTTGTGCATGTCTTCTGTGAGAGGCTGGGCAGCAAGTTGTGTACAAAATCCTCACATGTCTGGTCAGACAAGGGCTTCCTAGTCTTAATAGTAATAAGAAATCCGATAAAACTTTTTAATATCAATTCCAGACAGCAGTCTTCCTCCTCCTCAATCTTTTTAACTTTATACTTTATGCAGGCAAGAAACTGTAAAATGGACTAGTGAGTACTCAGTGCCCTGTTTGATGATTTAATAGTGTAAGAAGAGGCTCCGTTCTGAATCTTTGACAGTTAAACAGGGCACAGTGTATAGCTATTAAAATTTGCAGATAATTCTTGACTTAATTATCTGTGTAGTGAATTGGTTATTCTCATGTGCTAGGTTTTTAATATTATCAGCTTGTATCATTCTGCTCCAGGCCCCTCAGAAAATCTGAAAGCATACTTCTAGTAGATTGGGTAGATTGGCTTTAAAAGTATTGAGATGAGAAATGGTTACAAGAACACCAAATAGGTCATTAATTTCTGAGAATTTTCTTCTCATATACAAAGATAAGAATATTTGTAACATCATTCTTCTTTTTCTGAAAATACTCAGAAGTAAATATGTTGCTGCTATCTGTTGAAGATCTAGGAGAGGACTGGTCTCTTTGAAGGGTCGAGAAGGAGGATTACTTGCAGAAAGCAGGAAGGAGTACTTGGATGGTAGTTCTCCAAAACAGTAAGGTCATCGACCAAGCATGGGATTGAAAGTGACTTCTGGTGGCCAGGGGAGGGCATTCGTTTCATGAGGTTGCATTGCAGCACAGAGCAGCTACACCTCTGCCTAATCTCCTGCGTGCGTGGTTGGCGGGGCTCGTTTTTCGTCTGGAGACAAGGAGCAGCCTTCCCTGCAGCCGGCCTCCTGCGAGAGCTTGAGGCAGGTGGTTGTGTCCCTCGTTTATAGATGAGGAAGTGCATGTAAACGTGACAGGGTTCTCTGTGGCAGAGGGTGAGCTAGATGTGTCATGAGTCATGATATTTTTACGAAAGTAAAGAAGAGAAGTAATCAGTCTGGGAGTTGGTGATCAGGGCTTGGGCAGAAAAGGACTGCAGGAGGAGCAAACCTTCATGAAGAAAATGTCTTTTAAACTTATTTGGCCTATAGTACCTTAGCAGCAAACAAAACCCAGGAGGCTTGAATGCTTTGTATTGTATAGGGGAGGCAGTGAAGAGCCACCTCTTCCTTTCTTATGTCAGCAGCAGTGTCACTTCTCCCTGCCTGTTAATCTTTTTTCTTTTTCTTTTTTTTTTTTTCCCTCCACAATCTGAGGACTATTTTACTGTTTTTGTTTCCTATTTATGTTGGTCCGGCAGTAATCATGCCCACCCTTATTATTTGCCGGGAAGGGGTGATACTCAAGTCAAGTTTTGTGTGCATTTGGTGTAGAAGAACCGGATTTTCCTGTATAGTTTCCTAATGCACATGGATACTCTGTATGTTGTTACTAGGTCATCAAAAAGAGGGAATTGGGCAGATGCTACCCACTAAATGCAGGTCTGATTGCCTGTGGGTAAGCAGTAGAGGGTAAAACACCCTGCAGAACTCACTGGCTGTGCAAAAGGTGAAATATGGTAAGGTTGCTGGAGTTACTTGATTTGGAGAAATAACTGTTTCAATTTTCAGGAAAAAAAAAAAAGCTTCTCATAACTATTTTGGACATGGTATTGCCTTCAGAACAACACTGAGAGAACAAAGATTTCTGAAACTCAGAGAAAAATGTGCTTGTGAAATGAGGGAAAAGAAACAAGGCACAATTTTTGCCAAAACAAGATTAATTCTTTTCAACTTCTTTATTTTCATAGTATGATTTTATTTTCAAATTGCAAAATGCTGATCATGTGTTTAAAATGAAAATTGCCACATCAGCAGCTGGCTTAAATGCTGCTTTTCAGATAAGTCTGCTTTATATAATCTTTGAAATAGCTCTTTTCTTCATTTGTTTTTAAATCACTCCCTCTTCCTATTTGAACTGTGCTAATTTGAGAAAGCCTTTAAAGCGGATCTGCATGAATGGTAGTAAATTTGGTTCAGTGGTTTTGGCTGCTTTGTTTCTTACCTGTAAAAGAGGTTTTGAAAGTATTTTTACTCTGTTGTATTTGCCCAGCTAAAAAGATTCCCCGTCATATGTTAGCCGTGAATTCTGAGAAAGCCATCAGTTCACGTATCAAACTTGCATTTTCTGACAAAGTGTAGGGTAGGAAGTCAGGACTGGAAAGGGGGGACTCGGTGTGATCAGAGCCGCTTTCTGCCGGGTCTCTGCTGGTCTGAAGATATGTCGAGGACTGCAGCTAGCCAGTGGGTGCATTTCAGCTACTCTGATTTATGCCTGGGCTAGAGCAGTGAATGTTGGTGTAGGAAAGAATCTGACCTGCTGTTACTGACATAACATCTATGTCCTCTTCAGTAAATACCATTCTTCAAATGGCATTCTGTGTTACGGGGAAGCAAGCTTTGTAGGGAGTGATAGTTTTCTTTTCCTAGAACAACAGATATATTTAGAAAACACAGAAGCTTGGACACAAAATCCATTTGTCGGATCTAAGAAAAAAGCATCGTACGTTGGTTAGCATCAGCAACAGAACTTCTTTGATCTTTGTTTGATATGTCAGAATAGAGAAGTCTATAGGAATTTGAGCTTTTCTTTCCACGCTGCTCTGCTTCGCTGTTAATGTCGTGCTTATTGACACCTTCCTGTTAGTAGGAGCCCATTTGTGGTAATTTCAGAACTGCAAGTGTTTTTTTAAATAGGTATTTCATGATCTAATTGAAGAAGTATTCTTGTTCTGTGATGTGTCTCTTAGAGGTGAAAAGCCTCATATGTATTTATGGTCTACTCCAGATATACGCTAGTATGATTAAATGACTCTGTAGCCATGGAAGGCAAAATATTATGTTATGTGATTTACCTTAAACTTGTTTTACCTATATTCCTGTTGTTACTTTCTTAGAAAAAGCATATGCTAAAGGCTTCTTTGTAAAAATGAATATGATTACAGTGTTTGTAAACCTCCTACATGTAAAGGAGTCTTAGATTTAAACTGTCTCTGAGTGAATCTGATGTAAGTGCATCAATGGATATAACTTCAGGATTCCTGACTGTACATGTAAAATGGAAAATGTATATCATGTGGAAATATTGTTTTAAATCCATTAGACCTAGCTTGTTCTAATAGAGCACTTGATCTCAGTTTCAGCATTTGCATACATAATCTAATCATCAGTTAAGTTGGTTGAATTTTTTAATAGCGTATGCATTTTTTATTAAATATGATGAGGGAATATCTCTGCTAGATACCTTACTCTGTCAGTAGGCAAAGGAATGAGTTGAGAGAAGATCCAGTATAACTATTTTTATATAAGGCAAATTTTGAGCATGTGTTCTATGTCAGTCTTCTCTAGACTTCTAAAATGTCTGTGTTAGAATGTATTACACTTCCAATAGCCTTGGAATGGCATGAAAACTATTGAGAAATAGTTGACTGCTGATTACTTAGCAAGGAGTAAAGTATGTACTTCTGAATTCTGCCATATTAGCCTTAGGATTTTTCTTAAGTTTTGATACGAGCTGGAATAATGGACTTAAGTGCATTTATCAAGACTGTAAATCAGAATATTTTAGGAAAACATGTCTTGAAACATCTTCATTTTCTTTTTATCAACTTGAATTCTGTTATTGCAAATGTTCAGTTATAACTTAATTTACTTATAGCATTTTTGAAATGGCAACACTTGTTTAGTACAACTTTTTTAATTCAAGTGTTGTTCTCTTTTTAATAAACAGTGAATTTTAAGCTATTGCATCTTCCTGCTGTATACTTTTGGTTCTAATTTATTTATCATTTTATTCCTCAGTATTGAATTCTGTGGATGCTTAGTATGCTCAGTGATCTAGGAGTTAGTATCTTTAGTAGACTGTTATTTTTCTATCTGTGCCTCTTCTAGATTTCTTACAAATAAGCAGAGACCCTCTGAGTCCCCCCTGGAAAATTCTTGGTTTTGAAAAAATGCTAAGTCGCACTGTTCTTCTGGCTAGTAATTCATAAGAGTGTTTTTTATTTATTTTAATCCCTTGAAGGCTGGCTTATTTTACTTTGGGGATGAGGAGTGTCATGTCATAAGCTTTTCAGGAATCAAGTAGATTTGATTATCTTTTTCCGTGTGCTTGATAACACCTTCAGAGAGCTCTGAAAGATTTGTGAGATTCAGCTTTGTTTTAGGAAAAAACTGCTTGTACTTCTGTTATGCTGCATTCTAGCCAATTTTTAAGAGAGTTAAAGTAGTGGATTACTCATTGCATTTTTAAGAAATGAATAAGCTTTTCATTTAAACTAAATGAAATATATTTAATCTATTTTATAATGCTGTAATATAAATGTAGATATGATGAGACATATAAACATATAGATCCTGTTAATGTTAAGCATAATAAAATTGCTTTGGATTTAATGAGAGAAGTAATCTAAATTCAGGACAAGTTACACTAGCCATCAAAGCAATTCCTCATAGGAAACACTGCATTATAATTTATTTGATATGTTCTTACGAGCTGTAATTAATATTCTTCATTAGATTATATTCTTGAATCTTTTTTAGGGTTCAGCTGATCCCTTGAATAGTGCATTCCACCTGACGTACAACATGGTTCTGAACTTGCTTCGAGTAGAGGAGATTAACCCTGAATACATGTTAGAAAAATCGTTTTATCAGTTCCAACATTACAGAGCTATTCCAGGAGTTGTAGAAAGTAAGTATTACTGGATGTTTTACTCATTTATGAGACATAGTATGAAATATGTGAGAGAGTAATTATACTTGATTATTCTTACAATGATAGTATACCTGTGTAATTCTTATTATCTCAACTTACCAATTGTCACTGCATCTGTTGTTACTTTGTCGTAGTTTCATAGTGAGTAACTTCTTGTTTTTAGGAGCTAGACTGGTCAGCACTGTCAGTCTTTGAAGAGAGCTTTCTCCTTCTGGGTCAGGCAGGAATGGTTATCACATTGCTAA
This sequence comes from Rhea pennata, assembly GCF_028389875.1. Lineage (NCBI taxonomy): Eukaryota > Metazoa > Chordata > Aves > Rheiformes > Rheidae > Rhea > Rhea pennata. The sequence goes on along the minus strand of NC_084702.1, from coordinate 63,146,912 downwards.
CGTGTAGGACAGAAGAGGGAAAAATAATAAAAAGATTCTTACAGCTTGTAAGTTGTGCAGGGAAGAAAATTCTTACTCCTTTTTGATATGCAGAACTTAGCTGGGAGAAATATAATTTTAATATCTCATTACAATATCTAAAAAGAACTAAGGCACACTGTTTCCACAGTATCTTTAAACAGTGTGTTTTCATGAGCCCAGGTTGGTTTCTGAAGACGTCAGCCAGGGTTTGACAGTGAAACCGCTCCCCGAACTACATGCAGAGAGCACGAGAAGTATCCACTTCCTTTGCCACAGATGAATGAGCAGCTCATCTGTTTGGCTGTTAACTAGATAGTGACTTTGTGCATGCATGGAGGGTTGATAGCCATGCAGGGTTTTTTTTTAATTTTGCTTTGCAGAGTTTCTGTTGATTTGCAGGGGTAGTATTTAAGATAGAGAATGCATTTCCTGAGAAACCACCTGATCCAATTAGCATGCCTGAGTCCTCGTTCTGGTATTCCAGCGTTGGCTTTTAGGAAGAAATGGAGATAGAGAACTTCATTCATATTTCTTGAGTATTTTTAGTTTAGGTGCCATACTGAGTATTAGACTTTTGTAATTGCTTCAGTTGTGGCAAAACATACGGATCAGGGAAGTGGTTGTTCAGATTAAGGTGCAAATTATGCCATGGATATTAATTGCTATGCTAGCCTTAAAAAAAAAAAAAAAAAAAAAAAAAAAAAAAAAAAAAAGTTGGTTGCTGAAAATGGGGGATACTTCCCTGAGCTGTTTCTCAAGCTTTACTGATTTTTTTTTTTTTTTTTTTTTTTTTTACCATGCATATGCATTCAGGTAGCATGCAAGAATGTGGGTTGATAGGATGGCAGGGAGACCTTTATCATTTGTCCTCTGTTTAATTTTATTAGTGGTATTGCCAGCTTTAAGGCAAGTAGCGTAGTGCTTATAATAATAACTGGTTTTCTTAAATAAGGTGTGAAAAAGAGGAAGGAAATGAAATTTAAACTAAAACCTAGAATCATATCTACATAGACAGGAGTTAGAAGAGTGCTTGTTGGCAGTGAATTCCTTCTTGCAAATCATTGCAAGTCTTTATGGGACATTTGTGGAAATGTAAATGAATGATTCCTGGAAATGGAAGTCCAGACTCCTCTGTTTTTCTCAAGTTTTGTAAAATGATATTTTATTTTTTTAAATATTTAATTTCTATTATAAATAAAATGTAATGGACACATTTATGCATCTCCAGCTTTCTCAAGAATGGATTATTGTAAATAGACAATGTATCTTGAAAATGGTGCCAAAATACTAGTGAAGTAAACTTTGTAGGCAAAATGTTGATTTCTAAATGTGCAGAGTTGTTCATTTCTGTGAAATTTTACTGGTTTACTACTTTTTTTGTAGAAGTGAATAAACTGGAAGAACAGTACAACAAAATAGCAATCCCAAATGAAGAAAATGTGGTTATATATTACAAAATCCGACAACAGCTTGCAAAATTGGGTAAAGAGATTGAAGAATATGTTCACAAACCAAAATACTGCTTGCCCTTTCTGCAACCAGGAAGACTGGTAAAGGTAACTACTTTTTTTCCCTTTTCCTTTTCCCTTTTTTCTTTTCCTTGATCTCTACCCATTAAATTTTTAGAGTTCATAGGTCTTTGCCAGTTTACCATGTTTAAAAATTTCCCCACTAAGCAATGCTTTTGACTTTCATTATATTTCCTTGTTAAACATTGAGCAATGAAAGAGAAATTAATTTTATTTTAATGGTGACTAGTAATCCATGACTGCTGTTTTAAATAACAGAACTACAAAAATATGCTTACTAGGATACATTCATGCATGGATTAAGTTATAACATCTTTTAATATTTTCAGGTAAAAAATGAAGATGACGACTTTGGATGGGGAGTGGTTGTTAATTTTTCTAAGAAATCAAATGTTAAGGTAAAATACACATTATCTCCATTAGCCAAATATGTACTTTACTGTCTCTTCCAAAAAGAAGGTAAAGCTCCTATTTTCATTTGTGTTTTTCAAAGGCAAGAAAAATTCACCCAAAAATTTCACCCAAGAGGTACTAAAAACTCAGGTGTCCCTGAAGTGAAAATGTGAAGAGGAAAGTTACAGAAGTTGGGACAAACTCTAAATCCTGTGTTTACTTTTTAAATGTTGGCATGGTATTGGAGCAGATGCTTGCTCAGGTCTCAAATAATTAGTTCCAAGGTACACTGTACACTGCAAATATTTCAAGCTATTTAGTTTGGGTCTGAGATACTGCATCAGTGCAATCCTAAACCATTCTTGGGAAAGATGCTGTTACCTAATCTCAGAAAATCTGTAGAAGCCCCAAGTGAGGGTTGGGAACTTCAGGAGACCGACACCTTTCGGCATTATGGAGAACCATTATGGAGATGGTTGTGTTAGAGTAGGGAATTTTATCTTGAGTCCTAGGCTAGTACCTGAGACATGGGATCACCCGGCTTGTGAAATGTTGTGGGGACTTGGGGGTTGGAAAGGTAAAATACAGAGAGAGCAAAAGAATAAAATGGTTTCAGGGAAAGGTGGAAGGAAATATGAAGTCCAGTACCCAATGGTATGTCAGTGAAGCGGTGGAAGTCAGGTTTGGTTTTCCTTTATAAAATACGTTCTTATAGTTGGTCTCTGCATAAATCCAGAGATCATGTTTTAGTCTCCCTTTCTGAAAAGTCTTGACAGGCTACTCTCCTGGCTGGACTGAAAACTAAAGTGTTTTTTTCTGTGGTAGCCTTTTCACTGTAATTTTGGCGGTAGAGCACTGGAGTTAATTACTAGGTCTAAATGAGAAGTTGTCTCTTTGTCAAGTTCTAGTAGTGCCTGTACATTGTGGCACCTTTTGGTGCTTCCCTAATATATATTCATTAAAGAGGAATGAGAGAAATGCGTGCATACAGAACATTATTAAAGGAGATTTGGTTTTGTTTTTCAGTCCTCCTTTTGAAAGTTGTTTCTTTCTTTTTAAGCTGGAAGACTATGCTGGAATAGCCTGTAGCTATAGCAACAGTAGTCTGTTGCTACTATTGCTTAAACTTTTGATTTTGGACAGTGTCTTTTTCTTTTTTTTAATAGAACCACTCGAGCACTAAAACAGATTTCCCTCTTGCCTCTACCTTTCATGTAAAATTGCCAGCTTCTGTGTCACTGGAGGCATTTCTTCTATCTGTGTCAGATTTTAGTTTTTTTTTTTTTTTTTTTTTTTTTCCTTCCCTGTTTGGCCCATCTCAGTGTTGTTGAAGCTTTTAGACTTGAACATTTGCCTTGCAGTTGTGGTCCATTCTGAAGGAGATAGTTCTGGCTTCAGCAGTACTTTTTTTAGTTAAGTCATTCTAGCAGCTGGCTTGAATTTTTCCTTCTGAGTTCTGTGGAAAGAATGACAATAGGTGCTGAAAATTATGGAATAGACTTAAAACTATGCAGCTTTTAAGATCTGTATGGTAAACCTACTATGAGCAGAGACAAAAGAAATGACCTCTAAAAGCAGTTGTTATTTTATTGTTTTAATGGGCCTATTTGTGCATCTTTGTCCTGGGATGTAGATGCATTTCCACGTTAGTGTTCAGTGTAGTAATGTCTCTAGCAAGTATTAGAAATGGTATCCCTATTAAACCTTTATCCACTTGCATATTAAGAACAAGGCTGTGACTGTTTATTTGGATTTATTTTCACAAATGATGATGAATTCAATCTATATTATCATTTTTTTCTTCATTGTATTATAGTTTCTACTGCGGTCCTTTTCCTATTTAGGAATACATATAAGATTGACATTTAGGGTCGCAATATGTTTACGATTTCTCTGACCCTTGGTCAATGCAATTTGAAAGCGAGAGTGTGCGTCACTTGTTTAAGTTCACTGTTAATTACCCTAAATGATTTTCCAGCATAATTTCAAAATGCAGTGTTCCACAAAACTGCAGATGCTAATGATACTTTATTCTGGGTTACAGTATGTAGAAGGATTTATTTCAAGGCCTGTTTTAGGCCTATAATTTAGTTCTATTAGAAAACATTAAAATATTTGCTTGTAGTAGAGTATATTTGAACAATGTTAGTGCACACTGATCCAGTCAAATAATCCGTCTTTTTTTTTTTTTTTTTTTTTTTTTTTTTTTTTTTTTAAGCAATATAGCATAAAGGTTATGGCTATGTAACTGTAACCTTCAGATGAATGTTTTGCATTAGGGTTACAAATGGTGTTTACTTGTTTGGGAAAAAAAAGGCAGAGGCACCTTAAACAGCAATTAGACCTTAACTTACATTATGGGAGGTGCAGAAATGGATAGTTTTTAGTGTGCGTTTTTCTGCATGAGGGTGTTCTGCATTCAGTAGGTTTAAAATATACTGAGGCATTGAGCTGGCACACTGTGAAGTGCAGTAGTTCATTTTATACCTTTAATATTGAATAAAGTCATGCGTTTCTTCGATTTTCCCTCGTATTTTAAAACAATTGATATGAACTTTTTTCTCTGTGCCCTCAACAGCCTAATTCTGGTGAATTGGACCCGTTATATGTAGTTGAAGTGCTACTGCACTGCAGCAAAGAGAGTTTGAAAAATTCTGCTACTGAGGCTGCAAAGCCAGCCAGACCTGATGAGAAAGGAGAGATGCAGGTTTGTTATAAATATTTATTCTCAATAATTTCTTATGTATGGTCTAAAAGAGTCAATTTCCAAAGCACTTGCAAACTATGGTAAAAGCATGGGATTGATGTGTTAAATAAGAGGAAGAAGCTATTTACCTAACGCTCGAGCAGTTGCTGGTTTCACCTCAGAGGAACCATGTTTCAGCTATGAACAAAGTATTTTCTGTATATTTGTTAGCATATCAGAAGTGCTTTGAAACTTGCTTACTGTCTTGTCAAATATTTCAAATCATTAGGTGGAAGACAACAGTGGTGATGTGAACATAGTTATAAAAATGATCTACATATAGATCTGCAGATAAAATGTCTACAAACTGCTTTCTATAGGATACTTGTGCAGGAATTTTGAGATAATGTACATCTCTATTAAATTTGAGAATTTAGTTAGAAGATTGATAATCCTTAAGTACTAAATTTTCAAGTGCTGTTTGACAGGTATGGACTTTGTCATGAATGCCTTCTGTTCTCTGGGAAGCCTTCATCTTTTCTCTTTTTCCCCTGTTCAGACCCCTTCAGTTTTGCCTGTCCATTTCATTCTAAAAGGAAGTTTAAATTCTTAGTGAAAACACTTGCATTATTTGAAGATTTGGATTTGGAACCCTGTATCAAGACAACGCATTATGATTTTTACATCAGAAATAGTTACTCAATTTGTCCAGGTGGTTTTCCACAAATACTGTTTTAAGCTTAAGATACTGAACTTATTCTTCATGGTTTCTCAGTTGTTTTGATGTTAATGAACATGCATTTGCTTATTTGATACTCTCTGTTGTTAACATTCCTGGTTATGTTTCTGACAATAATTAATCTGTTTTGGATTGTAAGGTATTCCGGTAGGAAAAGGCAAGAAAAACTGTCAAAAGTGGTGAGAATTCGTCATCTTTTGAAAGCTACATATGCACATGGAGTCTTCCTCCATATGCATGAAGAACAGTTCGTTGCTTTATTCAGTGTATTTAAGTGAAATGCAATTAAGAAATATGTTTAAGTACAGGCTCAGTTGATATAGATCTTCAGTGAGGGTACATGTTCACTAGATAAGCCTACCTCTTACTGCATTGAATTACAAGCAATAGAAAAACTGGATTTGTTTTTCCACTTACTGGCTCTCTCCAGATATAGAATTTTGCCGTTTGAACTGATTACTCTTCTGTATTAAGGCTTTATCTCATACCCACATCTTCCTGCTTTCTCATATTCTTTTATCCATTCCTGTGTTCTTGATTTTTCAATTTTCATTTTTCTTTTGTAGTAAAACCAGATGTAAAGAAAATCCAGAAGAATACAAGTTCTCCTGCTCATTCTTCTCTATGTTTTTATTTCAAAGCTCAACTTCCTGACTCATTTACTGCTAACAGTTATATGAATTGAACTAAAAATTAAGCTTTACAATGAAACAATAACAATAAATACCAATTTATCAGTTACTGCACTCTCTTTGATAGGTTGTTCCTGTTTTGGTGCATCTCCTCTCAGCTATCAGCAGTGTCCGACTTTACATACCGAAAGACTTGAGGCCTATTGACAACAGGCAAAGTGTGTTAAAATCCATACAAGTAAGTTTAACTAGGATTTAAAAACTGTTTACTGTAATAAGTGAGATGCACTTGAACACCATACACAAGTTCTAAAGAAATATGTCCAAAGCTTGTGTCACATCAGCTGGATTCTTAAAAGGGATTGGAAACCATTGATATGTTAAATGTTTCTCCTTGTAAACAATCACTTTAAATTGATGATTTAAAACTGCTAAATTTTACATAAGCTTACACTACTGCTTTGTATGTCTCTATAACTGTGCCAGCTGATTTTTGAAAGTGTGTTTTATTTGCTTTTATTAATGTTTATATATATTCCCTCTCCCCCCCCCCTTTTAGGAGGTACAGAAGCGATTTCCTGATGGAGTACCATTACTAGACCCTATTGATGACATGGGCATCAAAGATCAAGGACTGAAAAAAGTCATCCAAAAAGTAGAGGCATTTGAGCATAGGATGTATTCACATCCTCTCCACAATGATCCCAATTTGGAAACTGTATACAAACTTTGTGAAAGAAAAGCACAGGTAAAAAAAAACAAAACAAAATAAACCCCAATATTTAGCTGAAGAGAGAATTTGTAATAGTTCCTTCTTACTTACTTTTCTTCTTATTTGCCAAACCTGGTTTTACTCCTCTTGACAAACAGCAATGTTATGGAATCTTACTAACAAACTGGCTGAGTCAGTGGTGTGCACTTGGTTGGCTCAGGGGTGTGATAAAGCTGGGAGGTAAGTTTGGTAAGGTAACTGCAGAAAAAATTGCCAGGGATCAGAAGATTACTCCAGTGCCACTAGTCATTAGTCACTGAATAGCCATGGCACAGTACAATGTGGGTAAAATGCTCACAAGAATTTGAAACTGAACATTTTTAATAAGCCTGTGCAGAACAAAGCTGTATTGATAGGGCTTATTAGCTTGGGAAGAGTATCATACAAATCATAGTGCAGCTGCTTTCTGAGCTGCTGCCCAACCTAGAAGCAGTATGCTTATTCTGTGTAGAATTGGACCCCACAAGGTGGAAACTGATGGCGCAGAAGCAGCTGCCGTGTTTCTGTGTTGTCCAGAAAAAAATGTTTCTCTGGCAATCTTCTCACAGAATTGAGGTGGCTGTGGCATGGGCAGCACGAAGTTGCACGTAGTAAGACGTGCTGGACCAAGTAGACTTCTGCAGGGGTGTTGGTACGGTACAACCTGCCATTCTTTGTTCTGCTCATCTGCAAGCAAATTGGACCTGAACTGGTTCTGCCTTGTTCAATATCATAACTTGATGTACTCAAGTATAGAAACAGTTGAGTAGCATTGTAGGATTCAGCTTGAGTCCAGCTGAGCAGGTTGGACCTTGCTTTGCTCTGGCCATGTTGAACATGGACTATCTTTTCTTAGAGCCACTTTGGGACTCTATGGCCATGTTCTGCAATATGCCTGAATTAGGTGGGTTTTTCCTTCTCTAAGGCCACCCTCACTGTTACTATACTCACTAATGGAAAGTTATTGGGTTATAGTGTAGAAACATCTTCAAAATAGCTGTAAAGATATTGTAAAGATATCTGAAGTAATGCCTGTTGAATTTTTGTGTTTGGTGCGACCCCACAGAAGCTACATGCCACCATGTTCTGTTAAGCTTTTCTTTGCTGAAACAACAGAAAAGGTAGGGGGCTTATCAGAAAAATTTAGTGGCCTAAGTATAGAGACAAGCTGATACAGAGGAGGAGTGGTGCTACATGTTAAAGCTTAATATAAAAATCCAATAAATTAGTTAAACTATGTCAATGAATATCATGTTACCAGAAGGACTGAAATTTTTAGCCTAAATAGGAAAAAGAAAGCATTAGGATGAAGCCACCAGTTACGTATCAGGATGTTGATAGTGACTGTGATAAACTATATGAGACTGGAGAAGCTCTGATGGCAGGAAATTATACATTTGGTTTATATTTGATTGGATAGTTGGGTAGCTGAGGCGTAGTATGGGTCTCTAAAGATAAGTGCTCAGTTTCTCAGCTAAGGATTTCTTTCTTTTTGTTTTTTTTCCTGGATAAATAACATAGCTTCCTTTCCCAAACTTGCCAAAATTCCCTGGAGGTAAATGGAAAGGATGCTTTTTAAGGATGCTTTTTTTTTTTTTTTTTTTTTTTTTTCCCCCAAACCTTCTGCTTAACAAATTTAATGAATCAATCTTAGACTTTTGAAATAGTAGACCCAGTTGCGTCTGTTAAGCCAGCAATATTTCGTTTCTCTCCTTTTGACTCCCACAGATTGCTATGGATATTAAAGCAGCAAAACGAGAACTGAAAAAAGCCAGAACTGTCTTACAGATGGATGAACTCAAGTGCCGTAAACGTGTTTTGCGAAGATTGGGGTTTGCCACATCTTCGGATGTGATTGAGATGAAAGGGCGAGTGGCTTGTGAAATCAGCAGGTAACTGGCTCCTGTGCAAAGTGGTTACTGTCGTGCATACACATTTTGCTGTCCTCATTTTACTTAACATGTCAGGTTTATATTTAGTTTTCTGAGACCAGCAGAAGGATTCTCTTAAGACTACACGATCTGTGTCAGAAAAGGAATATACTGATGAAAGCAGTAAAGAAAGTACCCTAAGGACAAAATACAATAAAAAATAAAACTAACAGTAAAATATGAATGTTAAAATGTCAAAACAATAGCTATTTGTAGCAACCAGCAGCTTAGGCAGTATTATGTGTTTTCATGTAGTATTAAATGAGGATAGTCTCGGTTTCTATGGTTCTACTTCCCAGTATTCTTTTAGAACAAACATGGGTGTAACAGTGATTGTCAGCAATTACCAAACTACTGACAGGTTCAGAATACAGCTTAACTGCTACCACAGGGCTGTTGGAACAAACCTATGGAGGTGATGCATTTCACTGTAATACATTTACCAGGTACATATCCAACAACATATCCTAAAGATTCCACGGAAACTCAGGAATCAGACTTTAGTACTTCAGAATGTAACTCAGGCTTCAGTAGAAAAAAAAGTATACATTTTTTTTTCCTATCTTGTTTATTTTTCTGATAAACTCTAAAAATTGTATTAACAATTTGACACTGTCCAAATAGTATGCTTGGCTTTTATATCAGGATTATACATTTCCTTTTGTAAGTTACAGTGAAGTCTTTGTTTTATAAGTAAATTAAAGCAACTTTGTTTCTCTTCTCGATACTATCTTGGAAATACCCAGTTGAATGTCTTTTTTGAGCAGCTACAGTACAAATTTGAATCCTTTTCCTAAGCTCTCTGGTCTTCAATCTTTTGATGCTCTATATGTTAAAAACTGACTAAAGCAAACTGTTAGTAATAACTCTAATAAATTATCAGGACAGATTCTTCATAGTTCACTAAGGCCTCAAGAGCATTTCTTTTAACTCTTTTCTAATTTTCTTCTTCCTTGGCACCCCCCTTAAAACATTAGTAGTTGGTATACCAATAAGTAAAAGTAAGAGGCTGTTATTCCTTGCATGTATATAGTTGCTTCACAAAATGGAATAATAATAATTCATTTAAAAGCTTTTAAGACTGATTTCAAAAGCTTTTTTATTAAAAGCTTTTAAGACTCTAATGAGTCTTTTCTCTAAGCTTTCTTCTCTTTCTTTTTCAGTGCTGATGAACTACTATTGACAGAAATGATGTTTAATGGCCTCTTCAATGACTTATCTGCCGAGCAGGCAACTGCACTACTAAGCTGTTTTGTGTTTCAAGAGAATGTGAGTTATATCTTGAGTTATGTATATTGAGTTATATATTCTAGCACTTGATGGTGCTTTCAGTTCAATTCCAGAAATTGGTCATAGCAGTACAAGCCATGGCATTTTTACCCTTTCGTAAGGTTTTTCTGGTATTAACTCCCTTTGAACTAATGAAAAGTATTGCAGCTTTAGTGTTACGGTGCGTTCCTTCATGGCTAACATGCTGTGATGCATCTGTAGCTGTTTCCTTCTCATGCAGTGAGACAATATAAACAGATTCTCATCACACAGGCTAGTATGTACACACACATCTGCAAACAAACTTCCTGAGAATTCAAAAGATGGTGATTTCAGAGGAGAAACTGAACAATGTCTGCTGCTTACACTGTGGCGGTGGGGGTGTTTTTAATTTTGAGACTTGTTCATGTCATGTGATTCGCACCTGTTGATGGAAATGGCAAGATCACACTGATCTCAAACTGTTATCAAAAGAGCTGTTAAAACCAGACTGTATATTATGAAAAGCAGAAATATGGGCATTTACATCTGCATTTGTTTTCCCCCTTGCAAGCTATATGAAAGTATTAGCATCAGAAAAACACAAAAAATATGAAGTATCATTGCAGATGGCTAGCAGATTTTATCACTCGGATTGATTCTGAAGACAGAAAGTAGCAGGTGCTAATATATTGTCCTTGGTTAGTGGAAGGGATGTCTATGTAAGCCATTGTTCATAAGCAACATAAAATTAAATCTGAGAATAAAATACTGTGGTTCACTCAACAGTAGTACTTAGTCTACATAGGTAGGACACAAAAATGTTGCTGTACTTGAATAACCAGCTTTTCTTTTATAACCATTGATGTTTAAGTTATTCTATTAAGAGTCCTGTTTCTTGTGTTCTTAAAGACAAACTTGTAACACGGCTAATGCAGCAGATACTTCCTTCTAATTTTGGTAGTCTGAAACTACCAAAGCAGATAAATAGAGTGAATTTTGGTAGTGTTCAGAAAACAGATGCTTTTTTATCTTCTTCTCACTGTGAGGATACTGTATGAAAAAATTTGTGTCCTGCTGTTGTTTTAGTTTGAGAAATTAGTATTCTTGTTTTCAGGGAACTCAGCAAACCTGTTTGAGATGTCATTTGAATTGTTTAGGATGGCACTTGCACATTAAATCTTTTTTTTGCATCTAATTTGGTTTAAAGCAAATATATGGGAGTCCAGATGAGATTATTTAATATTTTCTATTTCAGTCCAGTGAAATGCCCAAATTGACAGAACAGTTGGCAGGACCACTTCGTCAAATGCAGGTAATCTGTCCAACAAAAATCTTGCCAAACTCACTGTTAGCGCTAACATGAATAAAGCATACGTATAATGAGTGCAGGATGAAGACTTGATTTTCAATTGTTAGTGCATTTGACTGGCAATGACTGCATGTGGTTTTGCAGTGTTTAAAACTGGGTTATTTTATTTGCAGTAAACTGTTATGCTAATTTAGAACATCCTTTCAAGAACTTTGTATTAGTCTGCTTACTACACTGTAAGTTGTTAGTGCAGGCAGACTTAAATAATAATGTGAGCTGTGGCTTGCTTTCTGATTTTGAAGAATTTCACATAGAAAAGGAATGTTGATCTGGTATGCAATACCTTTTCTGTTGATTAAATATTTAATCTGTTTAAGCTTGTTATTATAAATTTAAAATATTGTACTTTAAAGGAATGTGCTAAAAGAATCGCCAAGGTCTCAGCTGAAGCAAAGCTGGAAATTGATGAAGAAAATTACTTAAATTCTTTCAGACCCAACCTAATGGATGTTGTATATACATGGGCAAATGGAGCCAACTTTGCTCACATTTGCAAAATGACTGATGTCTTTGAAGGTATGTTACTTTAATCAATTATTTTTTAGGAGGTGAGAGATGATGATTCCGTACCATATACAACAATGTCATATTTGAGTTCTGCATAGCCTTATAATAGATCATAATTTCTTAACTCAGATGTATTCAAGTATCCATTTCTTCTGTGGCTGAAACCAATTAGGAGGAGGTTTGTTTACTAATTTAATATATCTTGTTCCTCATGCTGTGTTAATGATGATAGAAGTGAGAGCTGTTAACCAAATCTCTGTTTTGGACGGGTCAGTATAGCAGTGCAGTACGTGTATTTGAAAAGTCTAGATGTAGCCTGGCACTTGATTTAATTTGGTTCATAAAAGTGGAATACTACAAACTGCCTCTTGAGGACAGATACTGAAAATACATTTTCATTATTTTAAAAATAGTATGACTTAGCGCCCAGATACTTCTTAAAAAGACAAAACATTCATCTGAGGGTCAGATTAGAATGAAAAACCTAATTTGTTCTTTTACCAGATATGTTGAAAGTTGTGAGAATGTTAAGATGGGTGCCCAGGTTTACAAGTCTGTGTGTAATGACTGATGTTTGAAAGCCCTTTCTGCAGTTATTACTGTCACCCTTGTATTGCGTCTCAAATGCTTTTTCCACGTTTGAATGCAGTTGCAGGTGAGAGCCCTTAAATAAAGGAATTCTTGTATTTTGAAAATCCAGTGCATAGACCCAGGAACTTTCTAAACCAGGTTTCTTGTGACCACCAGGAATTCTAGGAGTCTTTGATTTTGCATTGAGCAGATTCCTCCCAGTGAAATAAATGTCTGTGACTTACGCTGTTAGAAGAAATTTTATCTACTGCAGAGTCATCCTGAACAGTAGGGACACAAAATGGGAAGCAGTAGCTGGCTTCTGTTTTTCTGTAATCTCTTGAGTGGTCTGAATACTCAAGGACAGTAATATTTTCCATTTAACATATTTTAGTTGAATAGTCTTATCAGCTTTGTCCTAGGCTCTTCGGCATGCCTTCTGTTGGTTTGAACAGTGCTAGCTCACTCAAAATTAAATCTTACAGGCCTATTTGAGAAATTCAGCTTTTGTGGCAGAGGTTGATACATGATTCTTCCCTTCACTTTGCAACAGGCTGATTTTCTGTGCATTGTCGAACAGGAAGGAGAGCACTGCAGACTTCCAGTGTCAGTTACCCTTACCTTAAATGCCACGTAGTGTTACAGAATTCCATGTCAGTTTGATATAGCCCTAAAGATCTCAAATAGATTAAAAAAAAAAATAAAAAAAACCCTACATACTGTGTCCTTATTTTGAATTTTGACTACAAACTTTCATTTAAGATATTAATGCTTCCTGTGTTAATTTATGATGTTTGTTACTCTCTGGTGGATTATGAAAGCCCTAAAAGGAAGTATATTTTGCCTTGTGGGCAATGCAGAATTAGCAGTAATGACTTACTTTTATAGGAAGTCCCAACTTCAACATTGTGTAAAAATCTTTATTAAGCAGAGAGCTGTCCAGCCTTTAGGGAACGTTGGAAGCTACTGGCCTTTTTTTGAAACTAGCTTTTCATGACCCTCCAAACCGACTAAAAGGGCTTCTGAAAGACTGCGCTGTTCATGGCCGAGGGTCTGATGTTCAGTTTTGTTCTGCTTTCCAGGCTAACGGGCACTAGCAGAACTTTCTAACAGACAACTCGAGTCTGATGGTGAGCTGCTATCATCGCTAGCAATAGCGGAGGCTTTAAAAATAGATGGAGCTCTCTTGTGTTATCATTGGTGACAGCGAAGTATCTGAAACCCCCTAAGTGCAGGGTTTCCCTTTTGTGTTGTGGCATAAGCCTGAGTGCTTATTTGCTCCGAAAGCAAGCATCCTCACCACAAACAGGAGTAGTGTCGACTGGCTAGTGAAAGTGAGTTGTCATTAAATTGAAACTTGCATTGAAATTTTGGAATTAGAACAGCTTTTTAAAGCAGTAGGGCAGAAGGGCAAAACTGAGCTGAGTAGCCTATTGATTGCTTCCTGAATGACTGACTGTTTTGCTTTGTGGAAGAAAGTATAGATAAGCAAGTCGTTTATTCCCAAACCTACTTTTTTTATGTACAACAAAGTATGTCTGCAACAACCCCAGTTATGCTGTGTGTAAACAGTGTGGCCGTTTCCACCAGAATTCCCACTGGAATGATTGTCAGGCTCGGCTGTTTGAACAGAGACCAGCCGAGCCGGGGCCTGCCAGAACGCAGCGTGGCTGTGCTCACGGCGGCTGCCAGTGTTTTGCATTTGTGTTTTGTGTCTGATAAACTCCACATGTTTTTCACTTCATGCCTTTGCAGTAGTTTTCCTCACACAGATTATTCCTACCGCAGCATCTGACATAAGGTGGGGTGCTATACAAATACTATTTTTCAGAAGTCTTTTCTTATGGGACAGGAACATCCTAACACAGTCACAACAGCTTGGTAAGAAAGGTCTGTGTAGCGCCAGTATTTCTGCTGTGTCCAGAGCAGGAACGCAGCTTGCTTTTTTTTTTTTTTTTTTTTTTTTTTTAAGACATTGTAGATGTGGATTTTAGTATTTGAACAGTTATGTCACATTAACTAATTAGACTCTAGCTCTGTGATGATGCTGGACAAAATGACCAAACAGCATCCTAATTGCATTCCAGTATAAAAACTTAAATATTATGCTCATTGTGTGCCACTTGCTACAGTGAGTTGGGTGGCTTTGAGATGTTAGCTGGAAAAGATGATGATTGGGCAGGTGTTTTTAATTGTAATAGAAACTAAGGTGAGAATTGCATTACAGTGCAGATTTTTCAAGAGCAAACTTGTATGTACTAAAGTAAGCTGTCAGTTAAGTTGTATAGGAACCCAAAAGATCAGAATAGAGGATTAAATTTCAGTTTAGACTATTAAGTACTTTCTTTTAGAATTTAATCTTAAGACTTATTTTTACAAAAAACCCTGCAAGTTTTGTAAACTGAACTTAGAAAAAGCAAGCAGGACACCAAGCCTTCATGTATATCAAAAGGGTAGCAAAAGCTGCAACTTACTTCCCATCCAGTTAAAACTATAGCTGTTTGAAGGTTTTTTTTCCAAGTAGCAGAGCAATAGCTGATGAAAGCTATAGTTTATCTACCTGGAATACTAGGTGCAATTCTGGTGCCTTTATCTCAAAACAAAAAGTACTCTTAACCAAAAAAAATAAAATAAAAATAAAAATAAATAAATGGAGAGAGACAACAATGACGACAGGTATGGAATTACTTGTGGAATTGCTCTTCAGCTTGGACAAGGGGCCAGACTTGAGTAGGTACGGTAGTGATCTACAGACACTTGAGCAGCACAGGGCAGGTATCTAAGGCAGGCTGTTTGCTGCCTCTTCCAATCAAAAAAAAGCCATGAGGAACTAAGTCCGGAGGGTCAGTATAGGCCCTCTTGAAGCAGCAAACTTGCACATCTGACACCTACATGCATTGGAGGGAGGTCTGGATAAGTAAGTGGAAAAAGAACAGCACAAGCAAATAGAGAAAGCTTCAAGAAAATGGCTGATGGAGAATGGTATTGTTAAGCAGAACACTGATCTAGACTGAACTTGTTTAAGGCAGATGGCTGTTCTTACCGTCAGCTTCTAGAAAAATTCTGCACAGCACTGGCCAGAACAGTACAGGAAGTATTGCCTTGGTCCAAACCCGGCCTAAGTAACTGAAGAAGAGCACATAAAACGTGATCCCTCACTCTTTCTACAGGTAGTATAATTCGTTGCATGAGACGGCTAGAAGAATTGCTTCGACAGATGTGTCAAGCTGCAAAAGCCATTGGAAACACAGAGTTGGAAAATAAGTTTGCCGAGGGTAAGTATTATTGAATACAAAAAGCGTATTGTTGAAGAGACAACTTCTTGTTTTTGATTTCTACTAACTTAATGGAAGAGCTCATCATTGTTCTCTCTGTAAACACCTAACATGGGTGTCAACTTTGACTTAAATAGGGACTGCTACTTCGTACATATGCATACAGACATATGTACCGTGCTTGTATCCGAAATGGATTTGGAACGACTTCTATTCAACTGCTGGAACACTTTCTCTATTAAAAAATGTTATTAGTTGCCTGTGTCTATAAGCATTATGGAAGAGAACATGGCATTACTGGACACTAATATCTTTCTCCTTTTTGGTAGGGATTACAAAGATCAAGAGAGATATTGTGTTTGCTGCAAGCCTGTATCTGTAATTGAAGGTATCTTCTGTACTGGATCAATCCCCAAGCCCAAGTGAACAGTTTTGAATTCAGTTAGCATCAGCTTCACACCTGACTTCCATCTCAGGTCAAGACATTCAGTTTTTAATTGTGTGTATTTAAACCACAACCATTTCAACAAGGCATGTACAAACAGCAGTATGTAATATAAGTGTTACCACATTTTTAATAAAAATTTACAGTTTGAATAGCTTTGGTTTTTTTAAAGCAAGAGCTTGAACCAACAGAAATTTAAAGTTTAGATATACATAATGGTGGTAAGTGTTACTATATACAGGTAAAGTGAGCATCCAAGAGCAGCAGCAGTCCCTTAAAGGCATTTATTTATATTACATAGAGACTTTTGGAATCATTTTCCAAGAGGTGGATCTTTCTTCATGGTTGATGATTGCTGCCAAAGTGATTTCCATTTGTTGGTGTCTCATGTAGGGTTGTATGGGAATCTTCTTTTGGTTGAAACGTACATCCTCTCACTTTGAAGAAGTCGGACACATACACAACCTAAGTGAACAAATTAGCATTAAGCTTCTGCAGTTGTAAAACTGGAAACAACTGGCAAATGCTTCTGTAGTAGCAGAAAGACAAATCACATTCTAAAAAATAAGATAGCAAAATCTAAACAGATGTGAACATTACTTTGATATGAGACTTTGTTTCAAAACAGCTAACTCCAGCCTCTGTCCCTTACCAGGTAGCTGGAGAAAAATCTGTTGTATTCCAGGTGACCACTTAGCCATTAATGATTTAAGCCAAATTCAGGGGTTGTGCTCTACTGCTTCCATCTGCCTTGTCAGCATCAGATATTACAACAGTCAATTTTAATGGTTTTAACAAGCAAGATGCACCTGGAATAGATGGTTGAATTTATTCCAGAATTTGCATAGAACAAAACAGAATACAGGTAGAGCTTTTAATTTAGCTGAGCAAGTGTTGAGCAGTCAGTCACCATTACTCTCACAAGAATCACTCAAGCTTAGTTCACTAAGCTTGGATTCTTCTCCTCAGTAAGTCCCAAATTAGCACTGTGAGGTGATGGCATGTGCTCTCAGCTGGCCTTTGCAGTTGCCAGCTTGCCTCTGCCTACTTTACCCTTTCCTGCACTGCTTTTAACACACCACCTCACTTCCTTCATCTTTCAACTAAGGTACCTTGCTCTGCTTCTGCACCTCTTCCCATCCCATCCACCTCACTAAATCATTTTAGTAGAAATGCTGAGCAGGGTAGTGCATGAAGTGCAATAAATAAGCCTTTCTTTCATGGTGATGTCCCTATGCCAACTCTTTCCACTTCAAGCTTTGTAATTACAGGACACAGTTTAAGGAGACCAAAGTCTCAGTCTACACAGAGCTCATTAACCTGCATGTTCCTTCATTTGCATTAGATCAGTTTCAGTTTTCCTCTTAAATGCAAAATTCACTCAGCTCAGTGCTCCATTTCCAGTTGCTTCCCTAGTATACTTCCACCTCACCTCTCTGTATCTATAGGTATGTAAGGCTTCAAACCTCTCAAAGAAGTGTTTCCATTTCATTGCAATGCCACCTTCCCCTCATTCTCACGCTACCAAACATCTCTTGTAGAAATCCTTTGAATTGCCAGCACCCTTCACTACGCTTGCCTTAATGAAGGTGTCCTTGTTTCTTCAATTCCTGCCATTTCTCATTCCCTGCATTCTTTGCAATAGGAATTGAGATTGTATCAAAACAAGAAGTCTTCAGTACTAGTTCCTCAATTAGTTCATGTCTGAACCAGATTGTCCCATGAGTGAGTGAGTCAGTGAGTCATGGCACTTTGGTAACAGCCTGGCTGCCACTAAGTCAACCAGGCACATTTCCTGGTACTTAGGATGGCCTCTTGGACTCATCAGTACTGCTAAGAGATTGCATGCATCATGATTGCTGTAAACACCCATTTAGCACCCAAACAAGAATTTACAAAAAATGGTGAAGGGTCCTAGTTTCCCATTAAACTGATAAAAGACACTTCCATGCTGTCCTCAGCCTTAGCCTCCTCTTTTGAGCGTTTACTATGCCTTGTTTTCTTCTCACACAGCTCTCCTCTGCTATTATAGTTGAGATACAAGATCTGACTAGAAACAAAGTTGTTGGTATAGAGAGGCTACCCATCCAGGTGCTTTTTTGTATTTGGCCATTTCCATCTCAGTTACCTGAATTCAACTTTTGCACAGGGAGAGTTTCATACTGTTTAACACGATCTATCTCATTGACCAGGAATCCTGCTACAGTATCCACAGTACTACTGCTATACCCAG
This sequence comes from Rhea pennata, assembly GCF_028389875.1. Taxonomy (NCBI): domain Eukaryota; kingdom Metazoa; phylum Chordata; class Aves; order Rheiformes; family Rheidae; genus Rhea; species Rhea pennata. Next base: position 63,128,580 of record NC_084702.1, on the reverse strand, counting down.
TTCAAGGAGCCGTTTTCCCTGCAAGAATTTTTCAAAGTTTTGGGAAGACAGTAATGCTTTCCTCTGAACAGAGCCTTTAAGTCTAAGTTACCGTTTATAAAAGCAACATTTTGAAAAGTTCTTAATGAATTACTTACAATGAGGACTGCTACCACTGCTCCCTGAATGAGGCCTGTCAAAACATCACTCCAGTGATGTTTGTAGTCAGAAACACGTGAAAGACCCACATAGATAGATGTAGCGACAAGTCCAAATTGTAGAGTAGGACGTACAAGTCTTGCCCAGTCGCCTTTCATTCTGGCCTGAAGGTAAAGCTGAGGATGAAAGAAAAATGGTTATAAAATATAGTAAATACAGGAGCAGTTACATATTTCTCAGGTCTGTTCAGATGATAGTTGAAATTCATGTTCAGAGATACAATTATGACCACAAATCCATAAATGTAAATGCTATGTTCTTGTAAATTCAAAGTGCTAAACAGTTAAATATGTTATGGCAGACTGACAGTCACTTTTTAAGTTCTGTAAAATTACTCAACATTATCCCATTGACCCAGTATATAAAAAGCATATTGTCTCTGTACCAGTGTGAAAAGGGACTATTTTTAGGGTAAAGGAATGATAATAAACAGAACCATTTGTGGTTTAAGGAGCCATTACCCCTGCATTGATTACAGCTAAGTATCTCTTCCTGATACAAAGAATAGCTGGCAACTGTTTAAATGGACAGTCTTCCCAGTACGGATACCCTATCTTGCGCTAAAAGCTGGAAGCACATTAGCAGCTTGAGTATAAAAGTTCACATACAGCCTATACAGAATCAGTATTTTTAGTGTAATACTCCATTCCAGCCACCTTTAGTATTATCAACTTCTAGCACAGTATTTCAGCTGTAGTTGAGAAGTATCACAACTAACTTGTACACAATTACTAATAAGCTCTATAGTCATGCTCCTCAGTTGTCATTGCTGTGGTTCAGTTTTAATGTAACAATCTACTTCTTGTCCTTTCCAGCTGCGTATTAATATAGCTTGAATTCCTCAGTGATTACATTTTACTATTCTGGTAAATGAGTGGATGTTCAAAATTCTCATTCTTTTCTCTCTCCTCAGCCATGCTATAGCTATATTCCATATATATCTATGCTTTTGCTTATGTTGATTCATAAACTTATTCCATGAAACATAACTTTATTACCTTCCCATCTAACCTATTTAAGACATTGCCTGCTGCTTTATCCCATCTAGGACATAGCCATAAGAAGAGTTTTACCACAGTCTATCTGGAATACATCATTAACTTTATTCTGAACTTAATTCTGTCACCAAAAAAAGGCTACATAGTTACACTTGAAATGTTAAGTATAATTTACAGCTGCACTGTTGGTAAACATGGTATCTCTTTAGTACCATCTAGGAACTTCAGTTCTGGTACAAGACCTTAACTGACAGTCTTGCAATGTCATAACAGTTAACTAAAACACAGGCTTCAGGCACCAAGACAAACATACTGACCTTCTGGTAAATCCCTTCACTGCCAACTTCAAAAGCCATGGCTACCTTGAAGCAGCATTACATTTACAGTGTCAACACACACACAGAGCATGCACTGTGCAAGCAAAGGTGCTACTTTCCAAAGTAAAATGTCTGGGGAATGTTTAGTTGGTTTCTCAGAGTAACTTACATCATAATTTTGACATTCAGAATTTCTCAGCTATAAATGGAATGTCAGAAAGATCTTACGGATAACTAGTTCCCTTTAATAGCAAGGTCAGGTTGAAATCAGACTCTGAAGAAACTGCAGCTAAGCCTGAACTGTAAAATAAACCTTTCCTGTAAGTAGTGGTCAGTCTGCATATATATGGGGGGGTCTTAATTTCACCACTGGAGAAAAAGGAGGAAAACACAGTGTTTAGCCACCTTGAAAGAATTGTATGACACACAATTTTTAACTTCTGTTTGGGGAAAAGGTGTTTTAATGTTCTTACATTGATACCACCTCTGGCTTTACGAACAGTAGACCAGAAGGCTGCTGGCATGTGTGACCAGAAGTGGGTCTTCAGCACACGCTGGTGGTCTACAGATCAACAGCCAATATCAAATAGCTGATATTGGCTGTTCTTTCCCCTTTCCCCTATTCCTACCAAATTCCGCTGAAGACAGCTGAAAATATCTTGCTGTAGTAAGTTTTTTCCATGTAAGCATTTTCTGTATCTGGCAAAGACATTTTACAGTCATATTAAGAAGAAAAAGTTATATAACTGCAGATAGATGGGAAATTGGGTTTATTTCTGAAGGGGGAAGCTTCAAAGAAGGTTTGAAGAATTTGATTCATAAGAACTTATTTCACAAGCCAGTCCACAGAAGATCTGTTAAAAAGAAAGTCTTTGAATCTCCCTTAAGCAGCACATATTCAAGGGCAAATGTCTTAATTTTTTTTCTGCCTGACAAAACTGTGAACAAGAAACTTTGATGTAATATCTACATGAAAATTTAATTCCTGCATTATGAGAGTAATCTCTGTAGTCACAGCTAGATTTGGAGCTGCTCTATGACCTGTTGAAGTCATGCAGTTAGCTATAGGCTTTAATCAATCCTGGATGCTGCTTGCAGACTTGCACAGCAACAACTCTGTAGGAAACTCCTGAAGCCTTTCTTGCACCCTCTACCAGGGGAGAAATTTATGTTCCAAAAGTAAGTCTACAGGAAGTGAGAAACACTACCACAGAAGTGTCAGCGTCACTGATCACTGCTGTATTTAATTTGAGAAGCAACAGCTGTTCGAGTTACAATTGTGTTTTCTGATATTGCCTGTTAGAGTCATTTCTCATAAGCCAGCTACTGCAATGGCAAACTCCATGTTACTTTTAAGCAGGTGGCTTCAAACCAACATTACTTTTAATAGGCTCAGGCCTATTGCTCCCCCACCCCAAAGACTCTTCCTGCAACCATGACTCATAGAAAGACAACAGCAACAGCTCTGGGCTGAACAGGTCGTTAATACTGCACAGGAGAATAAAACAGTCTTAAAGAGAGTAAAGGAAGCAGCTCTTGCCTTATAGCTCCATTAAATATAAGGCAAGCTTGATACTAGAAGTATGACCAAGAGCCCTTTATTTAAGGCTATATGCACAAGGTAGCTTAACACCAGGACACATGTATATTAAACACATTACTATTTTAACCCTACTGATTAATACAGGGCAAAAATCAGACCATTTAGAGAATCCCTCCCTCTATATGAAGCATGCTGCTAATTTTCAAGATTGATTTTGGTCCTCTCTGAGGTCACTTAAAGAGCAGGCATCACCACAGGAAACAGAACCAAATCCCTACCTTCCCCTACCACCCCCCACCCCCCCCCCAGCCTCTCCATTAGAGAGGAATAAGCTTTCCAACCAAAACTTAATTTACTGAAGCAGCAGCAGAACCATTACAAAAATTTATCTGGTCGCACTGCTGTAATGCCTGCTCAAGAACATTCAGCACTTCACTTGCTGCCGAGAAGCATTTGTGAGGCTATCAAGTTTCCTTGAATACAGTACAAGTGTCCAGAGCTGTTCTGGTAGTAACATGCTCCTATCAGAGACAGTTATCTGACCCCACAATCTTTTCTGCCATTCTGTTGGAGAACCTCTTTGATATTTCAGAAATAGGAGCCTTCAAATACAATCCATTTCTCTTCACTCTTCATCCATCCTCTCGTTTTTAATGTTTGTTCTGAAGTGCACAAATCCATTTCACAGAAACTTTCTTGTAATTGGATAAAATAATTTCCAGTAGTTTTTCACCAGCTAATGCTTACTCTATAATGAAAGTATGTTCTCTGCACCACACATCCTGAGCACAAATTTCTTCTTAATCTATGGTTTAGTAGTTCATTTCTAAAAATACTCATAGGAATGGAGAGAAACTCTCAAGCACTTTGTGGCTTCTAGGAAGAAGCCACAGACATGAATAGAAGGGTCTCTGCAACTCCAGAATTATTCGCTACTCTTAAAGGTTTCTAGCATGATTTCAAGTATTTTCCTTTCCACCAAGGCAGCACTAATATACATATGCAGATGCCTGTCTACTTAAAAGGGCAGTGTCTTCTATTTCCTAGACAGGCTTTTGGGGGTATAATCATGTGGCTTCACAAGAGTTTCCTAGCAGTTGACATCTCACATCTCTACCTTAAGGGCACAAAATTCTATTAAATCCACCAGGATTTACTCCACTAACCCAGGTCATATTTTTAAAAATTAGTTTTTAATACTGAAAACTTCTAGATCATTTTTCATTCAAAACATTCTCATCCTCCCCTCCTCCCCCAAATTTCTATTACTTTAAAAGCCCTCAGTGTAAAAGATTTTGCCTATTAGGGTATAGGAAGTCCTCCTGTACTCCCAGTCCCCTAAGATGTTTCAATAATAGAAATCCATTTTTATTTGGCTTTTTTTTCCCCCAAATAGGAAATCAATCCTACTATGTTCGCAGTGTCATGAAGCTAATGGCAAACCAGAGAAATAATACAGTTTTCCTAGAGGAAAAACTTCCAAATTGCATAGGGAAATCCAACAGCACTTCTGTAATCTGCCTCAGTAGAAGAGGTCAAAGTCCAGAGGAGAAAGGTGCAGAAGATCACTTCTCCTATGAGATAAGCTTTACTTTGAAGGAAGATAGTAGTCATACAAACCTTGAGAGAGAGCAAGTAAACAGACCTGGCATTTACCATGGTCTGATTTTTAGTTTCTCAGTGTCTACCTGAGCATAAGAAAAAAAAAAAACCCTGTGTGATTTCTGGTGTGCTCTTTTAAAGAGCACAAGATTCTACTGCAGTTATAATTAGTATCTGGATCCATTATTGGTTACAGCTAGAAAAGCTTATACTTAAAAGCAAGTCAGTTGACCCAAAAAGTCTCAAAAGCCACAAGCAGAAATCAGTGCTGCAGAAATCCACTGCAAGGATTTTTCCCAAACCAAAAAGCTCAGAAATAGTAAGGCTTAAGCCACCTCAAGTGTGTGTACACATGTATGTGGTCAGCTTTGGGAATTTAGGGTAGAGGGAGGAGTTAGGCAGTAGTGTGTTTTGATTTTGTTTTGTTAAATGAGGAAGTGGCAGAAGGAAAAAGGAAAGCACAGGAGGCATCGGCATTGCCCTTCAGACAGAACTTTCATATCTTACAACTGTGTCTGGATTCTCAAATCTTTATTCTCATCCCTAGGTCTGCATGTTATAATATATTAACGTAAGGCTGTGGGGGGTTTGTCAATCTTTGTTTTGAGGGTTTTGGGGATGTTCTGTCTCTGTGGATATCCCAAGGACATCCTTACCAGACAGTCCTCCTCCTGAGACTGTATGGTCTTCCACTAGGAAGCTGTGTAGATGCACAGATGGCCAGAGAGACTATCCAACCTCCAACTCCAGCAGCTGCTGGATGCAGATTAGCATTGCCTTTGTGAGGAGAGGTGACTCCACAACAGAACTGCAAATTACAAGACATGGAGTCTGCACATCAGCATCATGGAACTAAGCATTTTTAAAGCAAGATCCTCCAAGACAATAGGAAAGATCAGAGAGAAGCAAAAAAACCACACACACACACACACACTCACCTTGGGATTCCTGCATAATGCCTAATGCAGCAAAAAGCATTTGGAAGTAGGGATTATCAGCCATCTCCCTAGACCTGCTGAACCACAGACCTTGCCGGTTCCATTTCCGATCAAAAGTTTAGTAGTGTAGGCTGAAACATCACTGCCCTGTTAGCACTAGGTAACAAAGGAGAGAAAAGCCCCCTTTACATCCTCTAGGGTTTTTTTCTTTCCTGAAGACTTGCAAAACAGCTACTCCCTTTTTGCATGTATAGGAAACTTTAAAAAGATTCCTTTGCATAAAGCCCATAAGCCACTTTTGAATTCCAGGATTTGTGCTAGCTAAAATACAAACAGTTCAAGAAATCCAGGAAACTGAACAAAGATTGCAATTTTTAGAACAAAACAATGGCTAGCAGCCACAAGACTGACTGAAAGACAGCATAACTGTCACACACACAACCTTGTTCATGCAACCATTACATAATGTAGAATACAACAGCTCATTTTATACTTCTAGCACTGTATATATGTGTGTGTATGTATATATATGAATAAACAGAGCTCTAGGCATGAACTAACAAGACACTGCCTGCAGACTAGAAATCAACGTTCAGCCTTTGTTTGATGTGAAGCTTTTAAGTTAATGAGTAATGTCTATGTTCCATCATTTTCAACAGACTCGCATCAGAACAGAAAGCTTTCTTACGCATTATTGCGCCATGAAAGTGTAGCTGAACTCATGACTCAGTCATGAGTTGAGGTTCTGCAAGAAATACATTAAGTTCTCAATCTCCCAGATTTATTTTGCCTTTCAAATGTGATCTCATTTTTTTAAAAAATCATGTTTACAGTCTGTTATGCCTGCAATATTGTCTGCTCTTCAGTTTTATTTTCAGAGGGCAGAAAAAGAAGGAAAAAAAAGCAACATCTCAAAATTAACGTTTTTCTTTACCAGAATGGGAAAAAAAAAATAGGTCTGCAGTTACTTTAAGATGGAGATAAGTGGGCTGCTGTTGAAGGGGACACCCTATTCCTCTGACTCTCTAACCATGAATTCCTGCTGCCTCCCCAGTGCCAACACTGACATTTGAATAGCCATGTGGTGAGCTGGAACAAGGAACTGGTCCATTCAGCAGACGAATTAGATTTTAAAAGTTTGACCAGACTAGGAAGAAAAGTCAGAATATTTACTAAGCTGGTCCCTTTAAGATAAGGGCTTGCTGCTGTCAAAAGACAACCGAGGTTGTGCAAGAGCTGTCTCCTACGAAATGGAGGAAAAAAACCTTGGTCTTATTAGGTTAATAGCCAAACTCTCAAATCAATATCGAAATACACTGTACTCAGTGCAGACATTTCCTACTGGATTAGGAGTTAGTTTGCTTTTAATCCTCCAGCCTCACAGGGCTGTACATTGCAGAAAGAATTGTTTATTGATATGATCTTACCATTAAGTAGGATAAACAGTAACTTTTTAATTCCACTGAAAATGCTAGTACTCAGCCATTTTCTAAGGAGAGAAAAACAAATGCATTCTTCCAGCTGAATGAAAAAGTTTTCTGTTGCATCTATCACGTTACAGAAATCTTCAACAGAAGAATGCAAGCACTGCAAAGCATTGCTTTCTTCTCAGTCCTACAGGAGCCAGCTCACAAGAATCTCATCACTACTGACCCCCAGCTATAATTCCAGGCACTCTGTAGAGAAGTAGTTTTGCTTGGCTTGTTTACTATTAAACAGTCTAAAAACTGATATTAAATGAACACTAGGAAACCATGCAAGCAGGAGAAGCATGAGTCTCCATCCTTGAGCCTCACAGCATGACTAGTTACCCTGTATTTTTTTCATCTCTGCTCCAAGGAACATGCTTGGTACTGCCCAAGGCTACAGCCAAGTAAAATATCATTTCCAGTAAGAAATTTCATTAGCTTAAGATTCTGTAGTCCAACTTTCAAGCAAGCAGGAATATATTAGTGCCTTTTTTTTTTTAAGCTCTAGCCAGTAGTACTTGGAAACGTGCAGATATGTCCATTTGCATGGTAGCGTACCTAAGGTGCTGTGCTAATACACGCTCTTACTTGGGTACTGTCTCACTCATCCTCCAGTTCCAACATAAACAATTAAAATAAGAAATTTTTCAAGAGCAGAGTTAGATTGGCAAAGTTAAAAGCATGAGAACTAAAAAAAGCCAAGGCCTTGCTTTCCTTTATGCTTTAGCCTATACTAGCTATGTCCTCTCCACAAAGTGAGTGCGCTGTCAGTCCAGTCACTGAAATATCAATAGTCATCAGTTCTTTTTCTACAGTTTCCTATTTCCTAGGGAACACAATGTGTTCTTTCCCAGTGAACTGTGAGACAGCTTCACAGCAACCCCAGTTACATATTAGAGATCTGCCATCCCCTTTCACCCCAGAACTGAGCAACGTGAGCCTGCTGCAGCGCCCAGAATAGCCCAGCAGCTCGGCAGGGTTTGTGCCGCAGTTACCCGCTCCCAGCTAGGCACAGTTAGCGAAGCGCTCAGGCCAACTACAGCAAAGATCTGTTCCCTCGCAGCAGTGTGATCCTCAGAGCTACACTCACTTCTGCCAACTGAAACAGTTGGAAAGGGTCATTCGTGCTACTGAAGACAAAGCGCACCATCAACGTTTTAATTTACTAAAGCTTTCACACAAAAGTTAAAAAAAAAAAAAAAAAAGAAAAGAAAAAAAGGCCAAAAGTTACGAATAACTTCAGAACCTCCCTCTCAGGAAGGAGTGGGTTTTTCATCTGTTGTTCCCCTCCCCGCCCCCCCCCCCCCCCCCCCCCGAATGGACATTGCTAGAAGAGGTATTCAGTTATGCTTATCCTCCCGTTCTCCAAGCCAAGATAAAACTGGCTTTGTTGATGCAGAGAAGTGGTCAGCTAGCCATGAAGGAGAAGGAGCAGTCGGGGGGGGGGGGGGGGGGGCAGTTCTCTGGAATTCGGCATCTGGCAATAGGCCACAAGGTTTCCAAACGCCACTGCTGCTCCACCACCACGCAAAGCTCCGCTGCTGGCAAAAACGTCCCAACACAGATACCGAACGGCTCGGTCTATCTGGCAGAGCTAGGCAGGTCAGTTTGGGTCTAATCTCAAAATAAACTCTCCACAGCTTTCTGGCCTGCCAGTCCTGCCAGTGAGATTTTCCTAAGGTTCAATCATTTCCTATAATAACAAGCAGGAAACCAAAAGAAACTAGAAATCTTGCCTAGAAGGAGGCTGAAAACCCGGCCCTTCGTGAACTGTGCTAGCTGGACAATGACTTTGACAGGAATATGGTATCACAACGTTCAGTTAAAAACGCAGTGATCTCTGCAAGGAGTGATAACAATGATATATAATATTAAATATTTAGCTTAAATAGGTGGATTAAATGAGCTTTTTAACTTCACGTTTCCCAAAGCTACTCAAATGCATACTTTTTACTGTACAATTCTTTTAGAACTTGTTTGTCAAATGTCTTATGGAACATAATGTATTCCTCTGATTTGCATTAGGTATTTTCCCCATGTCTCTTCTAATGCCAGATATTCACATATAGCAAGCTATACAAGACCAGTTCAAGTAAAGATTTTATGTGAACAGACTGAAAATATAAAACAATAACCAAATGTAAATTCAATATAATCTTTCTAAAAAATGACTTCTGAGCAGGGACTAGCAGAATTTTTTACAGAAACTGCTAACCATTATCAAAGTATAAAAGTCTTATATGATATCAAAGGAGTTAATCCTTTAGGGTTAAAAGCTGTCATCCAAATAACTACCACATGTACGAAAGGTGAACACTGCTCACTCAACAGAGCTAGGAGAGATAATATTAAGTAACTGTAAATGCTGGAGAGTAAAGAATATTTGGTGTCCTCCTAGGAAGACACAGTCCAAATTACATGCCAAGTAAGTATTTTCATTCCTGAAGTTATAGTTCTACTCTCCAATCCTGTCCCACAAACCAAAAGACAAGCTAAGGAGAAATGCTCCAAATTCCCAGATACGTGCTTGCATTAAAACTATTTAACAGCTCAAGTGGCATGACATTCTTTCACATTTCTTTAGCTCTTCCTACCTGTACAATTTGCAATTTCAAGTTCTATCTTAAACCTTTCAGCTCCTATCCCTCCTTCTGCAGTGATCAGACTGCTCTGTTTTTCAACCAACGCTTCTGCTCTTAATTTGCCAATGATCCATAAGCAGGATCCCCTGTCCATGCTCAATTCATTTCTTTTTTAGGTTCCTGGAGCAAGAAAGTGAGAAAACAATTCCCAGACAAAAGCCCTGCTTCCAGGGTAATGAAGCTTCCAACAGATGAAGACATCCAAGTCACAACATCCCAAAGATAAATAGGAAGGGTGAGACATTCAGCAGAGTACGTTTAGTAGCATTTTTTCTCTCCATTCAAGTCCTCCTGATACCAGAGGTAGTTCATTAAGTCAGAACCCGGATACCATCACTTCCACTGAGACCTGTGGAATTTCTCACGTCACTAAAGGTTTAAGCAGTGCTTCCCACAAAATACTTCTGCACACTTATAACCCCAGCATAAATTCACCACTGTCAATATAGAGCACATTTCATGCCAGTCCCTCAACTTTCTTCAAATCTGATCCCCTGCTAACCTCTGGCACTTCATCTTTCCTTGGTAGGGATCATACAGATTATTGTAATAGAAGTTTTCAAAGCCCACTCATTTATTACCAGGAATTATCATCAAGAATTTATTGTTACACAAAATTTCATAAGGAAACTCCGTTTGATGAGAGGAAAAAAAAATTACATCTTATTGTATAAGATTGTATAAGATTTCAACTCAGGCTGCAGCATTTTGAGTTCTGTCAATAGGTAAGAATCATTAATATCACCCCCCACACACACCCAGGAGATTTTCACCTCTTTTAGAAATAAAGAATGCAAAGTGTAAAGCAGAGTATTACAAGTTCAGTAGCTGAAATCAAGACTAAACAGCTCCTTTTTTTTTTTTTTTTTTTTTTAAATCAGTCTATTGTAGGTAGAAGAGAAGCTTCCTCCTTAACTCAATTTTTGTTCAAAACAGTGACATCCCAGGAAGTCACTGGGTAGGAAGTTTCACACCTTGAAGGATTATTACTCCATAGACATTACTGTAACAGTTACCTGCTGGTCACAAGTCAAAAACATCTAAAAAAATTTTTTAAATACTGATGAACCACTTCATTTTTAATCTGTCACTTGCAGAAGCAATTGTCATGGTATATTCTATATTAAATTTGACATAATCTGATGCCAGTGAGAAAACTGCTTAGTATGAATATCAGTATCTTTGGCTTGTTCCCCTGTCTGAAGAATGTGGCAGAGAAGGATGTACCTTTCCAATGATGCAACTCTAGTTTATAACTTTATGGCTATATAGTTATTTAATCATTTCAATTTTTTGGTCAAATCTTCAACTCAAGGACAGTAATGTGCGTGCAAATCAGGCAACAACTTTTAAAAAGTAAAATTCTGTGATGTTGTGTTATCAGGGATGCAGGTGTGCCCGGTTTGGTCCTTGAATAAGGCAGTCTAGGCCACTTAAGTCTGTTTATTTAAAAGCAAACACTACTTTTGGTTAAACCTCAAGTTTCAAAAGCACTGCCTTTAAGCCTCAACATGCACAGTTAAGAGTACCACGTCATTCTTGAAATCCCACCTTTGGGATTTTACTTCTACCATCCGATTAGCATGCTAAATGCAACAAATGAGTGGCTCCCCACCAGCTTTATAGGAGCTATGTCACTCAGAACAGCTTCAAGTTTTCAGTATATTTTCCTCCTGAAACAAAACAGCACCAAGACTAGCTAGAATCAAAGATGTGACTTCCATAAGAAACACACAACATGGACTTTGAATTCAGTTTACTGATAAAGCAATACCCATTTCTGACTAATGTTTCAAGTCTGTGTGAGCACAAGGCCAGTCATACTTATTACAGAACAGGAGGCAGCTTTCAGTTTGTTCAAGAGCTGCCAGCACTGGGGTGCTTTTTTTTTTCTGATAGATACGTGAGAAAGATACAGAAAACTGGAAAAACAAGGACACGTTCACTCCTGAGATTTTTTTTTTTTTTTTTTTTTGACTGATACGTTCAATATACACACTTACTTATCTTTTCCTCATCTCCTTTTTGGTATCAATTACAAGAGCCGAATCTTAAAGCTATTTCTTGTTTTGTTTTTAATCATTCTTTTTCTTCCCATCTCAGAGAGACTAAGTGAAAACTCATACTTGACAAACTGTCTATTCAAGCATTTCTACTATCACCAACTTGTATTCAGATAATATATAAAGCAAGCTTCAGATTATTTAATTGCTCAAGCACAAAGTGAAACTGTACCTTAACCTGTTTGAGATTCAGCAATTCTGCCTTAAGTTAACTGAAGCTGCAAAAGTACTTCAATACTCTGCCTAGTATTTTGCCACATATTTAAGCCACATATTTCAAGGTTCTGCTGTTTCAGTTACAGTTCTTGTGTTGTCTGCGGCAGAAGAATCACTTCTCCCATTCAAATACTCAAAATGTTCCCTCATTTTTAAAATGTATAACCTGATAAGGTACATGTGTGCAACAACAATCATTTAAAAGCATGTGCTTTCTGTGGTTTGAACTAGTTCATCTTTCTCAACATATGGCAAGATTCCTCTAGTCCTTAGGAAGCCAGCACTAATGTCTGGTTATGATTAACACTGCCTATGAGTAATGCCACATGTTAAAAACTGTCCTGCTCATGACTCAGACTGCAGCTGGAGTAAGTGTGCAAACAGCAGAGGAAGCCAGCTTCAGAGTTCAGTTAAAGAACAGGTTATCAAATGCAGCAGGGTTGGTTTAGAGCCAGTGGCAGCACTCTGCCTTGCCACGTGGGCAAGGGGGAGGGTTAGAAAGTGATTTTTCCTCGTCTTCCTGCAGTAGCTGTATACCTTTTTGTATGTCTTATGACAAGTTCAGCGCAAAGGTTGATACGCAGTAATGCTGTGCTAAACAACAAGAAAAACATCCTGCACAGGAGTTGTTAACCTTCTTCAGATGTCCTCCCAGCAGTTTCTGGCTGAATAAACTTACTACAGAAGAGGACAGAGTGGAAAGTATAAATTTAATCTCCTCAAAGCCTCTATTTGTACTGGATCATAGCTCAGCAAGAGATAAGACAAGAAACTCAGGTGGAGAAAGAGGGAGCATGCCTTCTCCTCTGGCCATAAGCCTGGCTACTCATTGCCAAGTTATAGGTCAGACCAAAGAGTGTTCACTGAAATCAGACCCGGTCATTCATGGTTTACCTCCTCAGACGTCTCCTTTTTAAAATGCTGTTTCTATTACTCAGCATGCTTTAGTTTGAGCATATCAGTAGCAGAAACCTGAGGGTTACAACAGAAGGTGTCTTGCACCAGCTGGTGGTACCAGTGACCATGAAGTAACACATCTGGCCACACAGATCTGACCTAGACCTTCAGAACACACTCTGAAGTTAGTTTATTTCAGTTGCTTGTGACTTTATGAATGTTTTCTCTAGTGTCTGTAATTCTGTTCTGAACATCTACCACACCTGATTGATAAACTGATCTCCAATAAACCACTTACTGTTTAACAAGTGTGCTAAGAGAGCCAGAGAACTTTCATAGCCCTAGAGTTTAAGGCAGCTGAAGTCAAGTCATGTTGGAATTGCCACAGTCCTGAAGAGACACAGGGACAGTTTTTGTAGCAATGTGCAAAGCCACAGCAAGTTTGATCACGTTGCTAAACTAGAACTGACACTAGCTCTGGCCTTACTAGCATTACAGGGAAACAGAGGATGGATTTGAGTCCCCCCCATCCCACCTCACAAAGAAGGTTGCAAAGGGTGAAGCATACATGTGCACGCACACACACAAATCAAATATATGCAGGTATCTTGCCTATCTTGCCTTCCGCATTCTTCTTACATTGTACTTGATAAAATAATTACAAGTGATTTTCAAGCACAAATTTGCAAGTTACTGACATGATCACTGCTCACAAACTTCAGGAAAAAAAAAGAAATTCATGCTTATTATATATAGGGCTAGGTGGTAAACTTCATGTAAGTTTTCATGAATTAAAAATCAGATACAAATTTATTTTGACAAAGATGCATACTTTTTGCATCCTGAGTCTTCCTAATGCCTAATCTTCCATATTAAACATATGGACCCATACATGTGTATTATGATGTTAGCTCTGCTAGTTTCTAAAAATCCATAAACACTTCCTTAATTTTTTTCATAATAAGCTAAACAATATTCAGGAACCAGACATGCTCCTTGCATGGATTCCAAACCATGCCACAGGCAACAATAGAAAGATTATTCAATGCATATGAAAAAAATTACCATCTTAAAATAAAACAAATCCATTGATTTTCTTCTTGCTAAAGACTGTGGGTTTTTTTCTTTTCAAAATCTTAGTAGGCTAAACAAGGTCTGAAGACCAAGCTGCTCAGTACAACTTCCATTAGCATATTCACACTGAAACTAAAGCTAATCTCAGCATTATAGCAGGCAACTGGGGGCAGAAGGAAGGATTTTAGGTAACAGAGACAAGGTCTGCAGAGAGAACTCCTTTCTCCTCAGCCTATACCTGGCTGAGAAGCCCTCCTGGCCACAACCACCTCCCCCCACCCCGACTGCCAAAGCAGCAGGCAGGATCTCTCACTACATATACATGTGACACAGATAAAAGTTCCAGTCATTTTTCCAACTCCTCCTCTCAGCACATCAACATCGTCTGGGTAAACAGATTCAAATCCCTGCCAGGTGACTAATCTAGGCAGTATAAGGGATAGTTATACATCTAGTAAGTTCTATCTCCTTTTTTTAAAATCTTTTATTTAAGCCTCAGAGGTGGCAGAATCACATTCTTGCATTGTTCTAACCTATGCAGAGAGAAATCAGATTAAAATGATATGATTAAGTAGAATGGTGCAAATCATTATCAGGTGGCTACCTAATAGTAACTGCTCCACAGTACTATGGAAACAGGGATTTCAATCCATGAGACGTAACTACAGAAAACAAGTGAACCTATATAACTTCAAAGACTGTCAATAATAAGCAAGTCAGTCATTTTTTTTTCAAACAGCTGACAAGTGAGGGAATTGGTATATTATTGTTAAAACAAGAACATAATACAATTACTAACCCTTCAGATTTACAGTAGAAGACAACAGGTAAGTGAGAAGGGAACTAAACAGATTTAGCTATAAGCAATTTGTGCCCATCACTGTAGTTCATGGGCAGTGTTCACTGAACACTGAGCTTTTCAAAAAGCTCAGCTTTTTTTTCTTTTTTTTTTTTTGGGGGGGGGGGGGGGCAACAAGAACCCCCCCATCACCCCACAAAACCCAAGTTTAAAAATTTATGCCATACTAAAAAGCACATTGTCATTTGTTTTTTTTTTGTTTTTTAATTTTTTGAATCTCTTCATCTGCTGTGGATGTTATGCCAAAAGAGAAATAGGATGAAAAATGCAGTCAAGATAGAAATGTGATTTGAGTACAAGCTCTCTGGAAACTCTAGCAAATTACACCCAGGACAAAAGCTTAATTTCACAACCGTGTAACAACAAAATTGCAGAACAAAATTGTTTAATGCTTTGTTTTACACATTAGCAGGGAGAGCGTAACCAAATCAATCCTTCAGTGTTAAAAAAATTACTCTGTAAGAGTGGAGATAATTGGCCCAAGATGACTTAACAATTCAAATTGCTTAAATTAGAGCCTGATACATTTTATTCAAATCCTCATAGGTTAATTATTGGGAAAAATGATCTTCTCACTTCAGTTACCTCTGCAGACTGATCCCCCTCCCCACTCCAAAACAGGAGTCAATTAAGAGCAGTTTAAAACTAAAACTGATCTGCTGTTTTCTTCTTACAGGACCACCCATGTAGGGATAGGGTTTAAATTTAGTTTCTTTGCACATTTCATTAAGTCAAACATAGCTTATTGCACATTTTTATATAGCTTGCAATACTTTCAATATACCAAATTTCAATAGCAGCATATTTTGCAAACCCACTGTCACCAGGTTCAATTGAAGCAAGACACAGAAGCCAACTACCATATTAAATGTTTCTGGGCTTACTGAACAAATTCTGCTACTTCTCAGTATCAGTGCCTTCCCTAACAGCTCCTAATGAGCAGTCTTTTGTAGGATGCTTGTCTCAGAGATAACTGAAGTAGTGTCCCTTGCACAAAACAGCCCAAGAAACTGCTGATGTAACCTGTATTTCAATTTTGCGCTAGATAACAGATGCTCATTGCCAAGCAAATAGAAAGAACATACTTACTGCTAGGAACAGCATGCAGTACATGGAGAATGAAGAATGGCCAGAGTAAAATGATAGTCTGGAAGAGAAGAAAGCAGACATTTCATTCCATTTCCCCTGCAACAGTCCACAGTCTACAGTGAGATTAAGTTACCTTTTGGCAAAATGTAAACATCACCATTTTTCTTCTTCAAGGAGACTATCTTAGGCAGGAATCATCGCTTGCATCTAACAACATGTTTTGACAAACAGCGTAGATCTCAATTCAGCAGCTATCCAAGTTTATTAAACTTAAATTGATCTCAACATCAAGCAGCAACCATAAATCTCTTGTTTAAAGTTTGAACACCAAGTGAACACTTCCTGAAAATAAGTAATCAGGAGTCCTTTAAAGCAGTATATTTGTCTCCCTGATGATTATGAAAAAATGTAAATATTATCAACAAAAAGCTTTTATCTGAAAATGAACATTAATAGCCCCAAAACAATTACTGTTGTACATGGTCTCAAGAGGCAATAATTAACTACACTTAATCATATTTAGATGTTTATACCACATGTGTTTATTAAATGCACTGGCTCATACAGCTGATGAAGGTGGATCACTGAAGGGTAGAGGGGAAAAAGGCAGGAAGAGGTTTATCCTTTTGAAGCCAGTTCAAACACAAAAGATAACATCTAATCTAATATCCGTAGAAAAATGAAATATCCAAGTATGAATCTAAGAGTGGCAACATTGCCTTCAACTTTTAAAGGCTTCTAGGAGGTCCAGACTGCAGCAAACTGACAACTGATGCTGACAATCTTCAAGGCCCCTGAGAGTACTCTAAGAGTTCCTCCTATACATAGGGTTTCTGAAACTGAGTAATGAAAGAATTTTGATGGAGGCTCCCAAGTTTGAGGTAAGGTATGCATAAAACAAATCACCACATTCTTAAAAAAAAAAAAAAAAAAAAAAAAAAAGGAAGAGATAGCAAAAAAAAAATGTTTCTGATAGAATCTGAAGTGGAGAGATGAAAAAACTAAACTACATATGCTATTTAATGGACTGTCATTTGTATCTGTGTTGGCTAATTCACAGGTTATGAATAAGATGTAAACAAAGTTATTCATCTTAACCAGGCTTCAGTGTGATATAACTATGAAACACAGCATTCTTCATTTAAGAGAGGACATACACAAAGACAACTTAAGAGTACTGCAGCTCTCCAGATACTGCTCTCTACCAGATCCATAAGGTAGTACACTGGGTTCATATTTCAGTACCTTGGCCAGGTAGAGAACCTGAATCAAGAGTCAGTGGAAACATTTTTACTCTTTGGACCAAGACTAATGAAGGCAGCTCTCCAACATGCAGTAAAATAATAGGATTCATGACTCACTGTTCAAACATCATAAATAGGGCCATAAACAATCTTGTGTACAAGTGATAAACTGCAAATCTTTTTGCAATCACTGTCATACACAAAGTCAAGAAATCCTACGTCATACACTGGAAAGAATCACCCCATTAAGTTTCCTCTGCAGGTTTTAGAGCTCCTGATTTACATTTGATTCAAAGCCTTGTCAATAGCTCTTAGTTTGAGATACTAAATAAGCAGTCTGAGAAGATGTTTGCATATGTAGCTGTCACAGATACCTTTTCAATCCTGTTCTTAAACAGAAAAACGGCAGTGTTATTTTCAGACATTAGCAATGAGCAAAACTGTCATCTTAATGTTTTTGAATGTTAAACTAGACAGTCCTTCTCTTCAGCACTGCTTAATCTCTTCTCCAGTCAAAATCTCTGGATAAAAGCCCATTACAAAAGCTAATAAAATAGGAATTGCAAAAAGCTCTTTCACACATGCATGTCCTCTGAGCCACAAAAGCAAAGCAAGCTGTTCTATGAAGCAAAATATAGAATAATTAATTCCTGGCTCCTATCCTCTTCCAATATTTTATCCATTGACTTTGGGTCTATTACTATTGTCCATAAAGCAAAGTTTCTTGCAATTCCTGAAAGCAACATGTTGTCAAATGAAGAAACCCAAACGGCTAATAATTGAGAAGGGGAATAAAGATCCTTAAGTCTTCTTCGGAATTCCTATACCATTTTATAGTTCTTGCTGCCATTATTGATTTCAGGCTTACATCACCCCAATAACACATTAAGAATACCTTGTTCCAAGTTTAAGATTACAAGTTTATGCCTGATCAGACATTTAATGCATTTAAATATGCTCTTCATAATTGAATTTTTTTTTTTTGCTTGGCACAAAATATTGCCAGAAATACAACTGGGACAAAGCATGCATCCAACTTGCTCATTGTGCAATCCCAATGTAATTTCTTTGGCAATATCACTGTATCCCAGCTTCTAAACAAAAAGCATACTTTAAGTAAGTCTTAGACTTGAAAATTTTTCCGCTGTTTCAAGATGTTTACTGACTATTCCTCAGCATGCAAACAACCTTCTTCCCAAAACCAGCAGAACATCCTGTCTATCAAACTAGCCAAGTGGCTGTACAGTGTACAGAGCCACCACTCTGAATGCTGGCTTGCCATGAGCCAGCAATTTCAAAATGCAGTATTTACTAATCTCAAAACCACAGAAGTATTAGAATAAAGTATATAAATAAAATGCTACAAACAACTCCAACCTTGTATTTTGCTAGTGACAGAAAGAGCAAGCGATCTCAGTAAGAATTGGTTTCATGACCTGTGTTGTTTAAACAAACATTAGAACAGCACCCAGCAAAACTAATATCATAAAACAAAACTGGAAAGTACAGTCTCTCATTTTTATTGTTTTTGTAATGGTAAAGACTGACATCAAAGAACAGATTTCCCAAGGTCCATGACTTTAATCCACGACTATCTACCTCAATGTATCACTTCAGATGAGAGTTGTAAGGTTTCATTAAACAGGAAAGAGCATAGCTTTAATTATTTCCACTTATCCCACATATTACTACTGAATTAAAGAAAGCCTTAAAAAACTAACACCAAATCAAATCATACCATCACTTTCTGGTGTGGAAAGAAAAAAAAAAAAAAAAACAACCACACACCCACAATTACAGTTAATCACTACAGTCTGTTCTAAGTTTGCATTTTTAGAGTACTTCAAAAAGCAACTGAAGCATGAACAATCCCTGCAAAGAAATAATTGAGGTGGATACCAAACCATTCAGTACTTCTAACCAGGCTTTCTAATTACCAACATCCAAGTATAAGGAGGATTGCTTCTTAGGACTTGGTATGTATAACCAGTTCATTTCCTTCTGTTCCATTTCATTCACATGAGGCAATTTAGTCTACAGAGTAGAACCTGGGTGACAAAAGGCAGTGTTTCTTGAACCACGTAAACCAGACAATAAATCTTGCAGTATATAAACCAGACTGTGTAGTCTCTATTCAAGCTTTTTCAAGGAAATACAGTAAAGCTGGGGGGGGGGGGGGGAAGAGACTTTCCTAGCAAGGCCCTAGGTTGACTATTATTTCACGGAGCTGTACAGTGGCATATCCATAATTCTACTTAGCTTTTTACAGTGTTCACAGCAGTATAAAATGGCAAGGGATAAGTCTTCCCAAAAGACATCAAAATGATTCAGACAGCAAAAAGCATTCACAACTCTTTCCAAATATGAAAGTTTATATTTTGACATCTTTTGGCACCTACATAGTCTATATATTGCCAGTTTTAAATAGAAAGAGACTTTCTATTCTCAGGGCCCCCAGATCAGGCTGTAAAAGATTTTTTTTAAAAAAAAAAAAAAAGTTATCATTGGGAAAGCTAACTGCTGTGAAAGCACTGGTTCCACAAATAGAGTAATTAATAAATTACAAACCTGCACATGGGTTAGTAGAAAAAGGAGCATAGCACACAACACAAAAGGAGCATTTGTCTTGCACTCTTCACTTGCAAGAAGCAGCATGTTTTACTAAGTTTTGCTTGTCAGTGTTTTGAAGTGAATTATTAAGCAAATTTATTAAAAAATTCAAAATACATCCTGCATTTGTAGTTCAGTAAACCAACTGACCCCACATCTCCATACAGCTTGTCTGCAAGAACAACTGAATGCGCAGAAACATTTAAGGAAAGTGCACTCCTCTGCAAGAGTCTGACAGGAAAATGAATAGCCTTAGTGAAACAAGAGACTAGGAAAAAGCTAAAAAATATACAGCATGGTGAGAAATCAAGAGACTGTATTAGAAGTTATACTAGAATGGGATAGATCAAGAGAACACCTATTTTGTGGTGCCATGGTAAGTCTGGTAGAGACTAAATGGTAAGGGAACCTTCGTAATACAGGAAGAACTGAATTATGGAATAATCCCTCAGAGAAGAAGAGAAGGAGGTCCAGCAAACATTGTGGACACTCTTATTTCAGCAAGAAGCAAGCAAGCAAACAAAAAACCACACACCTCCACACTGGATTAGCCAGCTAGTCTCTCCTATCCTCAGGTCCTTGGGAGTCAAGTCTGACTCAAAGCTTTAACTGACGCTTGCATTACACATTCCATTAACCTGGAGACGAATTAGCCTCAAAGAACTGCAATGAAGCACATTTGTTTCAAGTAAATGAAACTCTACAAGCTTTAGGGAAATATTCCTAGCATTTTAATGTAATGAAGATTTAATTTAACAAGGTACAAGTCCCCTACACAAATTGATCCTTAAAAACAGCTACCTCCGCATTCGGATTCCCCCCCAGCATCTGCTCTCCACTAAGGTGTTAGGGACTTGTATAACTAGAGATCCCAAGAACACCAGTGCAGGTTAAAGGTTTATACAGTACTGTGAACTGAGGCACTTCTGCCATTATTGCTAAGACATGTTTAAATAAATGCATAAGCAAGTCATCTATTTAACGATGACTTATTAGCAACTACTTAGAATTCCAAAATCCATTTTCAAATAATAGTATTATTGTGCCTCCTCTCCCTCTCAGTAGTTAAATCCATACTTAAGATGAAGGCCTTTCACTTACAGAAGAGAAAACCAGCAGACTTTACAACTCAGTAATTCTTAGCAGTTTTACTGACAGTATTTTCTCAGCAAGACTTTTAATAAGTGCTTTGTACAATTCCCTAGTCACACTTCAGGTGGGAGGTGGAGCTACTCAGCTCAGCTCACTTTAAGTAGCAGCAGATAAAAAGGAAGCTTAGCCATTTTTGACACTTCATGTTTCATGAGAGCATATCTAGCTTTTTGAAGATGGCCTATAAAGAAAAAAATGCAGTTACTTGTCTAACTATGTTCCTATCTTATGCAAATTAAATCATTCCCCATTTAATCCACTGACATAACCAGATCTGGCAGATTCTGTTAAGAAGCAGGTAGTCTAGTTTCTAAATACCTTTTCCCCCTTCATCCTTCCAAAACAAGCCCTGCAGATAGTCCAAGAAGCAGGAGCAGAAAGTAACCTTTTCCTAAATGCAGGATGAAACATTAAGTGATTTAATTTGACTATGTGTACTAATCTCTGCAAAACTGCAGAGATTAACAAACTTCTAGTGGCTTCTCTGGGACCTGAAGAGGTGAACATCACAATGTATACAATCATACAGATATCATGTAAAATAAGTTTTATTTTTACAGGAATACTGCACACTGATGAAACAATCTAATTCAGCAATAGCTAACTAGCTATTCTGTATCTGTCAGTGTGCATACCAGCAGTTAATAGAGAAATAAACTTTACTGGAAGATAATCCATAAGGAGGAAAAAATAACAATAAAAATAAAAAACACACACACACCTCATTCCCCTTTATCCTTTCCTTTCAAATGAGCAACAGCTAACCTGCGTCTTGGACGTGAGAATATTCTTTCCTCAAAATTCAACCGGGGAGCAAGAAGTTATGTAGTTCTAAAATTCTTATCATGTACATAAACATGTACTAACATTTCTAGTTAGCCTCCTCCAAAAAAACAAAACCAAAAAAAAACAACAAAAAAAGAAAAACAGGACCTTATTTGCTTCTTCTGTAGCAATTCTCTCAGGAAAATTCGAGAGTGTGAGAATAGTAGAAGAGGGGAGGAGGAAAACCCAAACCAGTATTTCTAAAGACTAATGTTTTGCTCTCGTGCTTCAGATTAGATGCTTCTGTTCAATTAGCCATGTCTGCACAGGTTATCCACATAATACTTTCTGACTCACAGGAATGTTATTATTATTTTACATAAACAGAATGAGAACAAGGGCAATCCCAGTCAAATCACAGGTTGGCTTATCACTCAGTTTTTAAACAAACTGCTTTGGGCCCCAAGCACCTGGTAAGAGTCAGATAAAACCCCAACACATTTCCATAATCTTGAGAAACCTTGTGTGTAGGGGAGGAAGGAAACGAGCGTTGCACAGGGAAAGCATGTCAGCATTCATGGGAACTCAGTCTCCATAAGCACAGTTTCAGTAATATGCAGTTACATACAGGCTTAAAGTTCTATCTGAATACAATTTTCTCCTCTACTGACCTGGACAGGAAACTTCTCATTCTTGGTAGAATTGCATGGACTTGTAGAGATGCACCCACCTGCTCCATTAGCCACAGCTAAACTCCAAATAATTTGTGTGGCTTACTTTTAAGTGGCAAGTTCTGAGTGCCAATGACCTTAGTGTGATAAGCTTACAATCCAGTAGGTACAAAACCTTTAAGCATATATTTTTCAGGCTGACATTTGCCTACATTTCTGAACTTAGAAATGCACTTAAGAAGCCAATTCAGTGGCTCTGAAAATGCAGTACTGTAGCTTATACAACAGGACCAACAGGTAAGAAGTGCAACATACTATCCTTTAAAGTTGTAATACAGGGTATTATACCTATGCAGTGATGCACTTGAACTGTATCCACAGTCCAAAACATAAGAGGTAAAGAGGGTTGAAAGTATAACTTTTTTGAAAACTGTTCACCCTGAAGTTACTTTCAGTCATGATGAATGAAAATGAATGCTATCCATCACCACAGAAAAGGGCCAAGTCACATTATGCCAAAGTAGAGCTAAGATTAGAAACTTGATCCAGACTGCAAAATTTCATCTCAGTTGGTTACAGCTTATTCGTCTTCCAGACTCAGTTCTCCTTACTGTCACTTAGTTTCTACTGTGTGGCAGCTTTTTCACATTTCTGGATGATGCAATGGAGCTGCATTCATCTAACCTAGCTTAGAAGTTTCTGAAGTTCAAATATTTAAAGATCAGCTCATTTGCTACCATTCTTGACCTTTTTCCTTCCACATAAACCTCCAGCAAGTATTTAGCCTGGGATCCCTGCCTTGAAGGATTGATTTGCCAGAGTAGTGGATAATTTGATTAGGACTGGAAGTGTTTCAAATCAGACCTTGAACAACGATAATGGAACAGGAGCAGAAAGTATTTTTAAGGAAGAAGTTGCAATACTCAAGTACACACATGCCCTTCCATTCATTCCTCCAACTGCTTCAGTATCTAAGCTTCTATTGAACTTTTTGGCATATGTTTTCAAGAGCAAAAACAACCAAATTAGTTTGAAAACTTTTTTGAAAAGTTTGAGTATTGCAGAACACCTTAGGTTAGAGATCACAAAATAATCAGAATGCTGTAAACACAGCATTTTTCCCTTAGCAAACAGGTAGTTACAGTCTGTAGAAATTCTAGAAACATTTCTGATTCATGATGCTATTAGAAACTGCCAGATTAGATAAGTAAACTTTTTAGTTATGCTTCAATGATAAATGCAGTTTGATCTCTGATGAAGCTTTTGGACAAAGTGTTAAAATAAAGGCTGTATGAAATATTTTTGTATTAAGTTATTTTGATATGAGTGTTTTGTCTTAAGTAATATGAGAGGAGGAGAAATTTAAATTGAGATATATTGTTTAATTTGAAGCAGAAACCCAGTCTTCTCAGTTATGTTAAAGAATCCAAAGCAGACCATTTCCAAAGGCTATATAATGAAAAAGCAGAGGGAAAAACCTAAAATATTAAAATGCAAGTGAGTAACGTATTACCCCCCCCCCCTTTTTTTTAAGGTTAGTTTTAAAAGGTGTTTTTAGTATGTAGTAGAAAAGAAAACCGATTTCAGGAGTTTACGTAAAGTTCAAAACAGAGGCAGGTTAGCCCCACGCCAGCTGTCTGACACAGGTGGATAGTTACTGGAAACTGTTCCAAGTGATTTAACTTTATCCACTAACATACATGTGCAACATCCGTGAAAGTGCTTAAACAGCTAGCTCTAAACATAGATGAAATACAATTCCTGGCAAATGATTAGTAAACACCAACACCTTGGCAATTGTGTTGAAATAAGTTATCAAGGTCAGAACAGTCAGCTGTAATTTCCTAAAGGCTTCTTTGAACATTACATTTTGAGTTTGAAGTAGCAAACTATACACAACTTGTTTCAAGTGCAGTCAGTGAAGAAGCAATATATCAACCTAAGTAGGAAAAAAACGATATTTTTCTAATAGCCGTCAAGAGGTGTGATATAAGCCTGTATATTAGCACAACAACCATTATTATAAATAGGAACTTTATCACCTTTTTGTCCTGTATTACAAATGGAATAGAATGTGAGAATGAAATTAAGAGACCACCTTCAACTATCCAATATTAAACTAAACTTCACAGAAAGCATCTCTCACACAAATATACCTGCTAGCATCACTGGTCTTCTTTAGAGTAACAAGTTGCAGATGGTGCATTTGAGTGCCTCTTAAGTAGCCAGATTTGTACAACATGCCTTAGCGCTTACTACCTTAGCATCAAAGGTTCTAGTTGTGCCTATGTGCTCAGCAAGCAGAGGAATACACCAGAAGGGACAACTTCTTGAATGTCCCTAGCTAACAGGTCTTAAAGGTACCTTCAAACCCAGGACTCAAGGGAGTTGAAGTTCTGCCCCATCACCCTACCTGGGCATCATTTTTTAGGACTTCACTAAAAAAGAAAAAAAAAATCTTTATAAAGAGATGTGAGCGATTACAGCAGTATTGGGACAAGCCTGCACTATACAGCTAAAAATATAAATAGCTAATCCAAAAAACTTGTAATAAACTAAGGAAACAGGAGAAGGTAGATTAAGCACCCTTTAGCACACACCCAGGACTATTACACCTTCTTAAGAAGGTGTGTTAATAGAAACTAGTTTATCTTGTGTTAAAGCAATAGGACAGATTAGAGGACTGTACTGTATAAACAAACTTAGCAGGACTAGAAGTGGGCAATAGCTGCCTAAATGAACATGCTGCTGTCTAGCTCAGTCTTCTAAATCAGTGCCACTGCTCTCTTCACCCTCCTTTATATTCACCTGTTCTTTTAAGCAACAGCATGGAAGAATAAATTTAAAAATCTGTTCAAAATTTTCTTAAACTAAAGCAAGTTCAAAGACAGTGTGCTCATAACATACCTTCAGATACAAAAGGAAACAAGTCTTGAGTCTCAGAAGCTCCCTTTTAAACTAGAATATAATTTAATATAATAGAAGTATGGCAACCACTTTGTGCAATATCAGTAAATGTTTAAATACAAGCAAAGAGGGACAAGCAATACCAGTTTCCCTGGGTCCTCCCTCTTGCCCTTTTTGAAAGCCAAGAAAGAGAACTCACTCCAGTCTTCAAAAAGGACAAAGAGGGAGGATCCAGGGAACTACAGACCAGTCAGCCACATCTCCATCCCTGGAAAGGTAATGGAGCAGATAATCTGGATACCATTTCCAAGCACATGAAGGACAAAAAGGTGAGCAGGAGTGGTCCATGGATTCACAATGGGAAAATCGTGCTTAACCAGCCTTATAGCCTTCTGTGAGAGAATGACTGTCTGGGTAGAAGGGAGAGCAGTGGATGTTGTCCATCTCCCTTTACTCTAGTCAGGCTTTCCACACAGTCTCCCATAACATCCTCATAGGCAAGTTGAAGAAGTACCATCTAGATGAGCAGACTGCAAGGTAGATTGAATTGTCTGAATCGCCAAGTTCAGAGGGTTATGATCTGTGGTGCAAAGTCTAATTGGAGGCTTGTAGCTAGTGGCATACTCCAGAAGTCAATACTGGGTCCAACCTCATGCACCTTACTCATGAATCGGATGATGGGACAGAGTGCACCCTCAGTAAGTTTGCTAATAATACAAAATTGGGAAGAATGGCTGATACATCTTATCCATGCATTTAAATATCTGAAGGGAGGGTATAAAGAGGATGGGGGCCAGATTCTTTCCAGCAGTGCCAGCAATAGGATGAGCAGCAACAGACACCAAATGAAACAAAGTTCCATCTGAACACAAGGAAAAGCTTTTACTGTGAGGGTAACTGAGCACTGGAACAGGTTATCCAGAAAGGCTGCAGAGTCTCAATTCTTGGAGACACTGAAAAGCCTTCTGTATAGGGCAACCTACTCTAAGTGATCCTGCTTGAGCAGGGGGATTGAACTAGATCATATCCAGAAGTCCCTTCCAGCCTTAATCATCCTGTGATTCTGTGAACTCCAAGACTCTACTAGTTAGACTGGGTATCTTCAGCACTGAAATGTAGATTCAAATTTCTATGCAGGCAGGAGACACAGGAACCTAGATATCTCATACCAAGACCAAAAGTTTAGTAATCCTATGGTTAAGGCACAGGATCACCTACACTTCCTCCTTCCTAGCTTTATAAATTAAAAAGTAATCAAGATTAACCAAAACTCCCAAGCTGTTCCACTCAGCTTTAAGTTTGGTGAGTATTTTTTAAGTCAGTCTCAAACAAGAAAATTCACACACAAGTGTGTGTGTGTGCATGTTTTATTCAGTGTCACACATTCCACCTCCCACTTTACCATGAAAATTAGAAGCATTCAAGACAAATAGAGTTGTTCACAATCAAGAGATAATAAAGTCTCCTTTAAACAACTGGAAGAAGCCTCCCAACTGCCAGTTTTGCTTCTCAAGGGAGGCTTTCACTGCCTCAAAGTCTGCTGGAAGGACAACACAGCACAGTGCAAGCAATTCAGTAGATCTTTGACACAGCTGCTGGAGAAGCCAAATAGGAAAGGCACTCTGCTAGATCTATTATTAATGAATAAGGAATAATTAGTTGGAGACACAGTAGCAGCCACCACCTTGTTTGTAGTAACCACGAGACAAAAGAATTTCAGAGACAACCTCTTCAGAGTACAATAATACTACACCCTGTTGTGGAAGATGACAAAGAAGAATAACAAGAGGTCATCTTCCAGCAAGAAGCAACTGACTGAGTACAAGCACAAAACTGTGTGAGGGGTCTGACAGAGCACTGGCACAGGTTGCCAAGTCTCCTTCTCTGGAGATCTTCAAGGCCTGCCTGGATGCAACCCTGTCTAACATGCTCTAGGTGACCATGCTTGAGCAGGGCGGTTGGACTAGATGATCTCCAGAGGTCCCTTCCAACCTTACTGATTCTGTGATTCTAGGTGGAAACAGGGATAGCCTACCACAAACAAATATCCAAGCATTATCCAGGCATGCAGAGAAGGAATTGTGAAAGCCAGAGCTGAAGTTGGTGAGGAATGCAAAGGGCAACACAAAGAATTTCAATCAGTATGTCAGTAAAACATGACAAAGAATAGTACTTCCTCCTGTAACACTCTGGAATCCAAAATGACAAAGTATAGGTTGGACAAACAGACTACAATGTGATAAACAGACTATAATTAGGATCAAAAAATATGGATCAACAGTTCAAAGCTAAGCTGGCATTCTTCAGCGGTGAAAACTAGGACTAGTATCATTTAGTGTCTTCATGATGGACACAAATACTCCACTGCTGTCTGTGGAATCCCCATCCCAGGAGCTCTTTCAAAGTCTGATAGATCAAGCTGCACAAGGATATCCAAGCTGAAGTTATTTATGCTTTAAGCTGAAATTTGGACTAGATAACCTCCAGAAGTTCCATGTATATACACATGACTCTCTATGCTTCCTACACATCCAGTCACACATCAGAAGTGTTTAAACCATTCTCACCAGCTATTGCAATAAGGTTCCCTCACTCTCCAAGTTTGTGTGGACATTAAAAGACTTAGGTGAGGGGAAGAGGTTAGCCAGGGGAGAGAGAGAAAAAAAAAAGAGCAGTAAAAAATGTTCAGTGAGAAGTTCAGAAGACAAAGAATCATAAGTTTAAGACAGTTCTCTTAACTGTATTCAGAAGAGTAGAAAACAGCTATAAGAACACAGCATTTTTTTCTCCCTTGACTGTTTTAATATTATTTTGTGAAATTAGGAAAAATATAATTTTTACTATCATCTGTAGTTAACACAATCATACTGAAATACAGCATTACAAATACAGGATTATGTTAACCTCAGACTCAATTCAGATACTCCAAAACTGAGAAGTAACTAGCTTAGTCTTTGAAGTAAGTAGTAATTGGGGTCAGTCAATTCAGTGAATAAAAACCTAAATCATGATCACTATAGTACAGCTGATCAGGTACTGTAAACACAGAAGTAAATCAAAACTTAGAAACAGAACACAAAGACTTTTGCCTTTGAAGATTATAAAGAATTCAGCACAGCATTAGCAACACTTGTGCTTCATACTCCTTAACAAGTTTTGATGTTACAACCCTACTTTTAAGTGCTTCTCTCCTGTATTACTGCAGGAAGTGATTCTAAAACAGGAGAGGGTTTCAGGAAAGAACGTATACTTCAAAGAACTTAAAAGTTGTAGGGATGCATCATTTGCACCAGCAGTAACTAAAGCTTGCAGCCATTTCCTCCCTAACGTATTTTTGTCCATATAAAGCAGTTATATAAAGCCAGTTATTATTCAGAAGAAACTGAATAATCATACTGTGTACCTTGTGCTACAGTGTTTATTCTTAACATTTCCTGGGATAAAAAAAAGAGAAAGTTTAAATAGCATCACACTCAGTATACCTGACCTTTACACAAAGCTTTAATGCCCTGTTTGCATTGCCAAGTTAGTAACATATGATATACAAAACCAGTAGCATAATCCTGAATTAAATTCTAAAAATATAAGCTATATATAATATCTACTACATTGTTTTAGAGTTAAAAAAAACTCAAGTATTCTTTTGATTATACTTAGCATTTCAATACCAGAAGTCTGTTCTCTTTTAGTTTCACTTGCTTACAGAAAGAATACTTAAGACCTAATAGAAAGAAAAAACAAAACAAAAACACCCCCCAAAAAACTTATTGCCATTACTAAGTTCCCATCTTCCTCCAAAAGTACTATCAGACCCTATATTTAAGCCACATTTATTCTGTTTGAGATTAGACTTCAGGTGCAATAAAGTATTCCTGTTCTTAGCCTAAGATAATACTCAAAGTTTACACACACAGGAGCCTGACCTTACTTTCCAGGTTCAGCTGGTCAGTCTGGCCTGCTTAAACATGTCCGCTGGATTCCAGATCCTGCCACCTCCAAGTTACCAATGTTCTTCCGGACAGAGGAGACCGAGGCAGAACTCGCAACTCCTGACTGCCAAAGTGAGTCAGCAGCAACCAGTTAACATCTCCACAGAAGTCATCAATATAGGTCAATAACATAGTTGAGAGGCACCCAACCACCATCCTGAAGACATGAAATGCATTTAGGTCTACTTAAGTGAATAAATAGCTTCGAAATGATTCCTTTTTTTGTACAAGCAGCCTCAAAAAAAATTCTAGACTAAAGTTATTACACTAACAACCTGAACATTTTGAGGTGTAAAAGAAGTCATTCCACAACTCACATACTAGAGAAGGAAAAAAAAAAAAAAAAAGCTTTCAATATTCTACTTTGTTATTCTACTAGACATTCAAGTTTTACTGTTTACCAATTTAAAATAGACTTAACTAGCAAGTAAAGCAAAGTACACTTGAGAGAGTAACAGTAAAGATATTCATTCATAGCACCTGACGGTGAATATCAGTGGTTCCTCTTACCTTTCTCACATTAATTAAATAGAATATATGAATAACCTGCCATGGATTGGATATAGTGGACTATTAAAGTGGCAGACAGGTTTGTGAGTTGTGCCTTAGCATCCAGTGTCCTTTCTCCCTAATCTTCTCTAAGGACTGTGGTATCTTGTAAGACCAACCTCCAAGCCAGGTAAAGGTAAGTAGCAGAAAGCCAAAAAGATGACGGACTTGAACAAGAACAGCAGCTGCAGAAGCCAGACAGACCCAAGAGCAGCAGAGACTGCTTACACCCCCCATCATACATAGTCTAGCATTCCTTCATATTTTACTTAGCCCTATTTTACTGATTTGAAAAGCTAAACAGGCATTTGGCAAGTCACTATCTCTACTGATAGCATGTAAAGTACCTGAAAGACAGTTCAGCAGTATTAAAGTAAGCACTGACAAACTAAGCATACCTGTATGCTGATTACTAGCACTAGTGGCAGGAGAGTCTTTTGCTTTATTCCTTCATTACTTAGAGACAGTAAAATGTCTACTGGTAGTACTGATGCTGAACTGATATTTCAGACTTGTCTAAACCACTAAAACAGTACAAGTCAAGCTTTGTAACCTTCTGCCTAATGCAATTAAATAAAAAAGTTGAAGTGTATTACATACTGCCTTGACTAAGAACTTGGCTATTCTGCTACCCAAAAGACAAAAATCTTCAAAAGCAAAGCACCCCCGAAGAGTTGCTTTTCCACAGTATTCCAGTTAAAAAATTAGGATCCCTACACACAACCAACTGAAATCAAATTTAGCAATACTGCCATTTAAAAAAACACCTCAGAAAGCACCCCTGTACAAACCACCTACCCCAAACAACTGCAGTGAGGCAGCTCACACAAACTTCTGTTTAAATAAAATGCCAAAGTCTGCCTGAAGAATGGGTCCTGTCACAAATGGCCACACAGAAACACACAATTGCTAGCACTTCCTAATTTAACTAGAGATTTTCACACATCTTTTAGAGCTCTAGAGCACAATACACACTTGCATATATATTTTTATATATAAATTTATATATATTTTTATATATATTATATATATTATAGATATATATTATATATGCCCTAGAACTTGCATATACCTTGAAAGGTATGTGAATGAGCTATTAAGCACACAGCTATGCTGCGATCCTCAGCCCTTAGTTTAAGGAATAATATTGAAAGTACAAACTATGGAAGTTGTCAAGAAGCAGCTACAGCTATTTAAAGCTGAAGAGGGCTCTATTTTCAGCATAATGCAAAGCATACAGGATACTTAAGTCAGCAGGATAACCAAACATAAGCTGCTTTAGCATGAATATAAACCAGTGCATGCACATGTGTGCACACACATGCATAACTGATGATTTTAATCCAACTGACGCAGAAACACATCTCTGGATTACCGCTTGAAAATGTAATGACCCCACCCCGACTCGCTGCCACACTCACTGCAGTCAAACCGCTTTCTACACTGGTGCCTTATTAACCGTAAGGTAGGTAGGCACATGACTGAAGTGCACTGAAATCACCTTCTCAAATGCAGGGTCTAACTTTCATGACAAAGTCTGAATGATTGAATAGGTCACTGCATCTGACATCCACATATACAGTATATATCTCACTTTATTTTACATTTAACTGTTTACTAAATCAGATTTCTACTAGCCTCTATTTACAGCTTCCCATGCATGCAAAAGCCTCAGAATTGAAACTGGGAGCTAAGAAGGTGAGTTTGCATTAAACCATCACTTCAAAGGCAATTTTTGACCATGGACCAAAAGGACCAAGCCCTCCAGACCTTAATTTCAAAATGAAATTATTAAGCCAAGTATAAACTGGAGGAGGAGAAGGGGAAAGGAAAGACAGACTTGTATACCCAGCTATCATTCTGTTTCCTCCAAGGGGTCAGTTTGTCAGAGATGGCAGACAAACCTTACTTCCTATCTGTAAGTTAGTGAGATTTCAAAGCACTAGACGCACAGGGAAGAGAAGCTAATTATCACTAAGCTATATGCCCTCCTTCCCCTCTCCCCCATGTAACTGTCAAACAACCTAAAAAAGTTTTTCAAGTTTGATGATAAATTATCCTGTTTTTTTTCCCCAGCATGCAAACATATGCTCAGGTTTATTTTTCATGGTTGCTTATAAATGCATCCACACAACTCAGAAGTCCAATACTACAAACCATACTACAGCTTTTGGAAACTGAACAAAGGGCTGGTAATACACAGGCATAATACTGAATATAATTAATACTTAAGAAAGAAAGCTTAATTTGCAAAAGTTTCTCATAAAGATATTAAGATGTAAAAATGAATCTTTTCCACTTGGTTAATTGATCAATTAACCAAGTGATTAAAAAGCAGTTGTCTGCAGATGCTAAAACATTTGCTTAAGCAATTTGAGGTTACTCCAGTTAGAATACTATTATTGAAGAGACTAATCACACAGCTTTCTACATTACTGTAAAGTCAAAAAAGGGAAATTTGTAACTCCAGAGGTCAAGTACTTTTAAACTTGATCCTAGAAACTGCAAGATGCTAATACATCCTTTCATCCTTCTGCCAGCCAACTTTGTTAGTATGAAAAAGTACTTTTGATGACAAAGACATATGTACACTATACATAATTATGCAGTCTATAGGGATGCTTTATGGAACTTATCTAGGATGAAATGCACAAAAAAACCCGCCAACCAAACAAGAAAATTGAAGTATAATCTCATCTTAAAAACTATGACAGACCAGCCTTCTCAAAAGCAGAAAGGTTTTATTTCAAGACTATTTTAGGCATTAAATCAGCTCATTAGATTTCTTTTCCCCCTACCCCCTTTTCATTTGAGAAGTCTTCTTAAACTTCTGTTTGCACAAAATGAGCCTAACTGAAGATTTAGTTATTCCAAAGCTGAATTTGGATCCTACAGTTCCATGCCAAAAGCAATCTAGTTTTGAGTTTCAAAGCACTTATGGATGTGTAGCATTTTTAACAACTTGCTTGAAACAGACAACTATCTTTCTGCACAGCAGTGTAAAATTAAGAAAATACCAGTTTTCAAAGCTATTGTTGAAGCAAAGAGTCAAGACATTTTACACATATAAAAATACCCTATACTGAGATTACAGGAAGAACATAACCTTGCTTTATCTGAACACTTTGAGATTCCTGTCTCTTTTACCCTGCTACAATATATGTAACACTAAAATCTGCATTCCTCTCTTCGTGTCTTATAAACTGCCATTTATCTACTGTTATAAATTTAAATCACAAACAAATTCATCTTTGGCAGTTACTTCTGTTAATTCACCACGGTAAAATCTGCAAAATAGACATGATACTAAGACATCTTTAACTTAAACATACTGCCAAAATTTTGCTTCATTTCCTGGTCAGATCTGAGCTGTCTAGCACATTTAATTAAATGACAGCAGATTTTTGGAGGTTGGGGTTAAAAAGGAAAAACCCACCCACTCACTCTCCTTCATTATTCCAGTTCAGACTTGTTCTACTGCAGATCAAAGGCCTTTTTAAAAGGAGAAAAAAAGTCCATAACTTTAATGTTCAGAAATTCTTTGTATTGTGTATTTTTATGGAAATTCTCTTTGGTTCACTCTGCTTTTTCCCCAAATTGAAACTAATAGTCCCAGAAAGTGAACAATATAAATTCTATTTAGAAGTAGATCACATGCTTTCCTGGAACAGAGAAGATAATGTTGTACCTAGAAGATATTCTGACTCTACAGGGCTACTCACAAACAAGAGAAGTCCATACCATAATCATTCACTAGCATTCAAACATTGTTTACACTACAGAGACATTGCTCAAATGTGCCAAGTGATTCATTTGTTTCTCATTATCTTGCTGCAATTAAACTATCATTTAAATATTTAATGTAAGCAAAAACCTAATAATGAGCAAATTGAATACAGTGATTCTTTTAACAGTCTTACATATTTTTATATAAATAAATTTGATTTTTATTAGCTTCCATTCTAAAATCTGAATCACTTGGCTTCCCAGTCCATATCCTTTTTTGAAAGGAAATTTCAGTCTTCTCTTTATTAGCATATGCAGAGATTTTAGAATCAAATAAGCAGAATCCAGTCTAAACTCAATTTGTTGCTTTTTAACAAAAAATGAGTAGAGTTGTACACAAGATGCTTTATGCATTCTTATGCACAGTAAAAAAATCGATTTCCAAAGAGTAAGGAAAAAGAACATCTGAGTCCAAACTGTAGAGGCTCAAGACTTAAAAACTCATTACAAGTTTGGCAGGGGGGACAAAATCAGAAAAACAAAACATGAAATGTGTTCCAGGTCATTTCACAGGTTTAAACACTCCACACAATAACAAAACCCCACAGCCCTCACAACCAAGCATATGAGGTTAGTCAGACTCACCTTCCCTCATTGATTTTTGCCTTGTCTCCTTGACAGGAGAAGTTCTCAACGTAGCCTAGGGTGCAGTTGATTCGCGCCCAGTCGGGCTGGCACACAGCTAGGAAGTGAGGGCGCAGTCTGCCTATGGAGTACTTGGCGATGTCCGTCAATGACTGGCTAGCAGCTGCTCCAAAAATGAAGGTCCCGATGGCTTTGTAAATAGTGGCTACGTAGTTATTTCTGACAAATGAATTTGAGTGCAAATGGTTATAAGAGACAGAGAGAGTTTCTCCTAGGATTATCTGAAAAAGAGAGAAGGACAGTAATTAGGGAAAAAAAATAAATACATACATATATAAAATCTATTTTTAAAAAGTTGTTCTATTGTAGTTAGCACTTAGGATATGTAGTTTCAGAACTTAATTTTCAGAACATCAACCTGTAGGAAGAATTAAAGAATATTCCAGGAGTCAGAGTAGTAACCATTTCCAAACATTTAAAACCTATTTTTATATAAGGAAAGCCTTCTTTCTTATCCTGCTTTCTGTTGAAGTGTTATGATTTTCTACTAATGATACCTATTGGTATTTATTTTAATAAAGTCTACTCAGAATAAAACATTTATCCATACTACTTGACAGTCCTAATTAGAAACACTTTCTCCAGTATCACATTTAATTCTACATTTTTTTCCTCTAGCTAGACTTCCACTGAGCAAGTTTTATCTACTGTATCAGAAAGTCATTGATTTTCATTAAGCCAAAAACTCCTCTGAAGGGTCTAGACTTGATTTCCAGGTATGAAGTGACAGTCACTTAAAGAAGCTACCTATTACTCAGGAAAATTCAATCTTCAGAGGAGAAAGCAAAACTAGTAAGAGTATGGAAGATACTACTGAGGGTTTTCAGGATTTTTTTCCCCTTGCATGTATAAGAGGTATGAAAGTCCATCTCAACTGCTCATAGAAAAACATTCTTCTATTTTCCTCTGTCTTTTGCATTTCTGTCTTTACTTACTACAAAATTTGAGCCTTACTGTTAATATACAAATAGGTATACTCAAATAGGTTAGACTATCAGCCAGGTAGCCCCATCTTTTGGGGAAAGGCTCAACTCATACAGGTGATCAGATAGGTGGGGGCTGTATATGTATATGCAAAAAGTGACCTTCAAAAAAATAAATCCTGTGAATAGTACGTGATGGTTCATTGTGTCACTTAAATTAATTTTCTCCTGATAGAGGAAGCAGAGAGAATGAAGTTTCCATGATCCTAGGAAAGTACATTCATGTGAATGAAAATGCATTAGACAGTCTGACCCTGGGCAAAATAGCTCTCAGTAAGCTTGCAGCTGTAATGCAAATGAACAATCTATGAGCACAAGTAGGTTAAGGACTGTTCTTAAAGCAGACCATAATCTGAATTCCTATGTCAAAGAGCTTGTCTTAATTCACTCACTGACTACAGATAAAGTGCTCTCCCAACACTTATCTAAGTCTGATGTATGAATTAAAATTCCTTTTAATTTATTCCGTCCAATTTAAGTTGTTCTTCATATTACTGATTGTGATTATGAAGAGGCAAAGAATGCAGACAGTATGTGCTTTAGTCAATAGTTAAAGGTATCATCATGAACTAAGATGGTCGTGACTCTACTCTTATCTCAGTTGAGGTGAGGGAGAGCTGCGGAAGGAAAAAAAAAAAAGGAGAGGGAGAGAGAAAGTCACCTCACTGGATCCAACCATTAGAGCAGTTACTTTTTAATTTTTAAGCATTCAGGAATAAACACCAACATTTGCTTTTACGACTTCATTTCCCAGCAATCTTGCAAGAAAAGCCTGCTTTCATTACTAAAGAAAGGTCCCTGATGTTACAAAAACATTATTAGTTAAATGTTTTTGAGCTCATATGGAAATTAGACAAATTTAAAGGAAAGAAATCCATTAGAAGCTGTACTATTCACTGAAGCCTCCCCTGACTTGGGAAGTTCTTGAGCTGCAAGTGGCTGGTAGGAAAGCTCGTGGGGCAAACACCACTATTTGACTGATCTATTCCTATGCTCTTTACACATCTGTTTTAACCAACAGATGGTTAGAAATGGGACATCAAGCTAGATGGACCTCAGCTGCAACAAAGATGATTGCTCTCATGTAATATTGAGTACTGAAGTTAGTCCAGGGTGAAAAAAGTAGTCCTACCTTAAAACTTGTTATATGTTATATGCTGTTAGCCTAGACCATTTGCTGGTTAAACCTCAAAAAACTAAAAAAACACTTTTTTTCAACTCCAAAAGTGTATCTGTAAGGATCTTATCTTAAAAACCCAAATGCATGTGCCTGAAGTTAAGCTGGAATCGTGCTAATGCATACCTCAAGCTTCTGGTTTCCTACTACACAAGTTTGTCCTTTGACCCATCTACTGCAGTGGCTTATATAACAGCAATAGGGCCACTGGGCTGAACAGGCTTTAGGTCTGGGACATAGCTGCTTCTCCCTTACTTTTTATATGGCAAAATACAGCTACAGCAAAGCATCAGGCAGCCCACTTCCAGTCAGAGGCAAGGAAAAGGCCACAAAACAGTACTGCCAATGGATGGAATACATGGCTAATTGCAGTGACAGTATAAAACAGGAGCCAGAGGTTCAAGTCTCACTCAGATCTTCAGAGTGCTTTTGAAAGTTATTGGAAGGACAGTTTTTTCAAGAAAGTGAAGCTAGGCCTAGTCACAATTTTGGTTTCTGGTCCCACATTTCTATTGGGGTGTGGGAGACGAAGAGATATATTTATTCTTGGATGGAATGATTAAGTAGTCTCTTTAATGCTGGCGCCTAGATAAAAATCCATGCCTCTTATACAAGCGAAAAATCAGATGACCATAACATCCCTCCTGATTTTAATCCATTAGCCGAGGGAAACAGCTGGACAATACTTAGCTTCATGTTTAGCTGCTCCTTTTTCTGCTTTTAATTCCTGAACTATACTTGGCTAAATATCTATACCTGATTTGGCATAATAATAAATAATAGTTTTATTATTCATAAATACCAGTTCTAACTCTGCTGAAGTTGCATCTCTGATGAGCTTACATGCCACCCAAAGACCCAAGTGGGTTGAAGCTTTTTAGCACATCAGAGCAGGCATACCAAAATCCCTGTGTAGGGTCATTATTAGAATAAAGTGCAGTTTCACAAGACATAGGATGCCCACAGCTAAAGAGGTTCTGCTCTCCTCTCCTCAAATGCCTGACCACATGCTCCTGCCACTTCTTGTAGCAGCACTGCCGCTTCTCCAGTTTTTCCCATAAGCCATTTCATTCATTAACCCAGTAAGGGGAAGTGAAAGAAAAAAGTAGAAAAGGCAGTTTTGCAGTAGGCTAGGGAATTTCACTGGCTTATCTTGATTCAGAAGAGCCACTAGTGGTGGCAAAAGACAAGGCAGTAGGCAGAACCTTCCCTTTTTGTCAACAGGAAGCTATTAAGTTCACTACTACTGATCCTTACCAGAACACAATCTCTACTGCTTTAGTACCTACTCTTAGGGCATTGTTCTAGAGTGTCTTGGCTTTCAAATAGTTTTAGGAATCTGTTTTAACAGATGGCCCCTCCTCCCTCCTCTTCCCCATCCCCATTGAAATCAAATGCAATGAAGAAAAGTTTAAACTTACAACAATTATACTGAAAGGAACAATTATTCCTGCTAACAACTTATAAGAAATGGTGTCCTCTTTGTATGGATACCGGATCGATTCATCACTACAGAAAACTCCTCTCTGGAAGGGGATACGTCTTGAATTGAGAATTGCAAAAGGCAAGCCAGCTAGCAAAAAGGAATAAAAAATACATTACAGAAGCAATATTTAGACTCTAATGATGATTATACCCCCACATTTTCAAAGAAAAGTATGTAAAGAGGAAAAGACATGCAGCAATTAAAAGAAAAATAAAATTCACTTTATTTTTCCAATGGCTGCCTTTTTGTCTTTGCAGCTCTCTGAAAGAGAATACTGAATCACTATACTTGCATAGGGAAGGAGAGCAGGACAGAATCTCTCACCTTCACCTATACACCTGTGGCACATCAAGTACGAAAGCACCCTGAAACCATTAGTAGGTGAACTGTTTTAGTGACAACTATGGAGTTGCTCCGTCTGCTGCTACTGCCATTATTGCCCATTACTCCTTTACGTTCCAGTGAGCAGTAGCTGCCCCTTTACACCCTCTCTGGCCAGCTTTAGGAATCAGTAGAGAACAAACTGCATTTTGTCAAAGCAGAAAAGCGGTGTTCTTTAGGAAGTGCAAGTGCAGAGATGGTTCAGAAAGATACACAGAAAAAACCTCCTTCCCCGCCACCACCATTCCAGCTTAACACACACACATGATTCCCATACTTCCACGCACACTGGACAGTTCCCTGGAACAATGTGGTCACTGCACATGCCCTACATCCTCAGGGCACAGATTTCCCCCCCCCCCTTTTCCTCCACCAAAAGAGGAAGCCTTTGGCTCATTTTAAGCTTTACAGAACACATAAGGTTAAGGTGCACAATGTTCGCGCTATTCTACCTCAGACTTGCAACACTAACTCAAGGAAGAAGGCTGAACAGAAAAGTTAAAAAGGAGTTAAAAATAAGATACAAATTCCTACCAACAGCTAGAATTACATTTAAACTCTACCTCCTCCACCTCTGAAACACAAGCAGAGTCTACACAAACTATTTGTGTACATGGATGACTGTAACAACTGTATAGAAAAGAAAGAAGAGACTACCAAGAATGTTTAACAAAAAAGAATGAATATCTTCTTAAGCTTCAGGATGGGCAGCCTTCTGACGTTCAGGTGATTAAGAGCAATTGATTTTGAGCTCAAAACTCATCAATACCACATATAAAAATGCATATTTAGTTAGAGTTGGACAACAAAAGTCATAAACTGGACTCAATTCAGTCCCTTCCAACAGGAGCAAACAGGAAGACACTCCTAGTCTACTAGAATGGGATCAGAAGGATCTAACTGCCCCCCTTTTTCCTTTCCCCCCAGAGTAGGATGCAGTTGTAGTCACCATTTTTTCCTCAGGACTTCAGTGTCAGGGCACAGCCCTCATTTCCTTTCCATATATATCCCAATCAGCCCCAAATAGATATCTGCAAGCCAAAGTAGGTGTGGGGTGGGTGGGGGGGGGAGAGGGGAAGCAAGACAAGGAAAAACAGAATAAGCAAGCAGCAGGATAACTGTGAGGGTCAGTTAGGATTAAAATATATCTAAAACAGCAAAATACACAACAAGCTTTAGGCCTTTGCAAACCTCTTTCCCTTTCTGACCTCCACAGACTGTCTTCTGAACTAAGCTTGCCTCCTGGACCAGGAATGAATGAGAGATACCATTGTTCCAAAGATTTGCTCTAAGTTTTGTTCTTTATAGCATACAAAAGTGATTGCTTAACCAAAGCTTCAGTCTTAGGCAAAGAAGAAGAAATAACAAACTAATAGCTCATATGGTAAAGATTTCACTGAAGTGGTCTCTTACACACGTGAAACAGCACTGATCCACAACCAAGTGGTTAAGGGCCCAAGTAGACCAGCTAAGCACCTTGCAAAAAGAATCAAGTATGTTCTGTGCCGTTATGGTCATAAATCAATAGCATTGCAAAACCTCCCCTCTAAAAACAGCATAAGAATTTGGCATGGTGCAGTGGCGGTATTTCCAGTTCCATGTCAAAGGGCCAATTCAGAACCTCTCCAAAGGACTGAAGCATTCAGAGACCAGCCAGCTCAGAGCCCTGCGTAATCCACTGAATACTGCAAAACTTAACCATTGCTATTACAAATCTGGAACCCAAAACAGTTTCTTCTTTCTTAGCAGTAGAAGGGAAGGAAAAGGGTGCACGCAGGGGGCAGGAAGGGAAATTAAAATAAAAAACTTTTCCTTTCTAACAGGAAGAGCAGCAGGGTTTTGAAAAATTCTACAGTCCAGCCCTAACTTCTGCCCTCTCCCTGTACTGGTGTTATTGGCAGTGTATCTATATGGTCACCTCTTTAGTTTTTAGCTGGATTAGTTAAGTAGCAGTGCAAATAAATAATTTTTTAAAAAGCAGTAGTGATTAGATAAGACGAGAGGGAGTGATTTTTGTCAGCAAAACTTCTGCTGAACTATAGCCTTACTCTATAGCCTTACTCTATAGTGAAAAATACTTAGGGAAGTGAAACCTTCATTTTGTTCTGTACACATACTGACACCAAGATTTAAAACTATTTATCTGACAAGGATATACCTTTAAGTCTGAAAAATTAGAGAACGAGGTGTATGCAAAATAAGAGTACTTCTCCAAATTATTTACTTTAGAGTAGGTAGTTTAATCAGCAAGCTGAAGCAATTGCTTGTTTAAAAAGTAACTTAACTTCAGCATACAGGCAGTAGTACTTGCTGTCCCCACCAGGCCCTACCATTCCTGAGGTCATGTTACTGGTTCTGCATCATCCTCTGTAAAGATCAGTTCTATGAATAGTGATATTACAGCTTATTCATCATCTCCTCCCACACGTACCCGATTGTTTCAGCCTTTTTTTTTTTTTTTTTTTTTTTTTTGGAGGGGGGCAGGGGTGGAGAGAGGGAGAAGGGGTCAGCCAGCAAGTTTCCCCAAGTGCTGAACTTTATGAATCACTGGCTACTAAATCAGAAATGCCTAATGATGGCATATGGATCCAGAGAATAGAAGTCCCTGATGCAGTGGATGACAAGCTGTACTCTAAGCAGATCTGCAATAAGTTACTTGAAATGCATGCTCATTCTTCAGCAATATTCAGATTATTATGCTGGAAAACAGAGTTTGGAATTACTTGCAGTGCCTTCATAGATCAAGATCATGCAATCAGAAGCTAAGCAAACAGCTCAAGGTCTGTTTTTGTTTGGCTTTTTAAGCAAGTAAGAATGAGCTGAAATAAGCTATTAAAATGCATTGTTTCATAATCCATCTCATCTCTCATTTTTCCATCTCATTTACTTTGAAACCAATACCACTCTGCGCTAACTTCTAAAAAGAGGAAAAGAGAAAAACAATTGTTTACAGGCTCACTGTCCAGTATACCTTTAACTTTTCTACCTGCTTTACTTTTTCCCCCCCCCTACTTCTTCAGTATTTCAGTATTCATTTTCAATATTTTTAGGATTTGAAAGCTGTTGTTCTCTCTTCTTAATATCCTCACAGCCCTTTTAAATCAGAGGACAATATCTTCGTATTGTCTGAGCTAAAAATCTTACACAGCTAGCTACTACTTCCAGGAATGATGCAGATTACAGCCTATTTCCAGGCTATAAAAAGGAATTCCACCAATTCCACTAGTTATTTCCTGTCTTATTGCTGCTTAGGCCACTTCCATACTGAAGGAATACCTGCTCTATGAATCCTTGAAACAGAAGTTCTGAAACTTCTGAAACACATCTCAGTATGGGCTTTTGATGTCTTTTTAATGAAAAATCCTGGATGTAAATGCCTACTATACCTTAGAATACATACCATACAGCAGGTCTAATTTACCAATTTTAAATGCAAACAGATTAACTCAACTTTGTCTCCCCTCAAAAATCCTTAAAAGTTGCACAGAGAGGCAGCAATTCATATAGTTTCTGGCAAATACAGGCATAAATGAAAACTTACAATAGTTTTAAATGAGTCAGCAAGTTGTTTTAGCATATGTAAGAAAACCCTTAATTTTGAAGTTCAAATTCAAGTATTTCAAATAGATACCTTAAATATTTTCTGCAGTGCAAACATCCACTTATCTCCCTGCAAGATAGCAGTCAGGGAGAATATGCAAACAGTTTGGCTTTTTCATTAGTGAAGGTAATAAGTAGGTAACAAAGTTTCTTAAGTAGGAAAAATGCAAATAGAAGTACTGAGACAAGTGATGAGAGGTGCAAGGCCTCCAGTCACAGCATCAACCCTAACTTTGTACTCAGTACACTACTTATTTTTTACTTTGAGAGATGGAATAACTTCAGAGTACAGCACTACAGCAGATTTCCTATGATGCCTCCTATATGATAGGGCTGTATATCAC
Source organism: Rhea pennata (assembly GCF_028389875.1). Taxonomy (NCBI): domain Eukaryota; kingdom Metazoa; phylum Chordata; class Aves; order Rheiformes; family Rheidae; genus Rhea; species Rhea pennata. The sequence continues at coordinate 63,086,386 of NC_084702.1, read as the reverse complement.
TGAAAATCTCAAATCATATTTGTCTTCATAATGGTACAATCATCATTAATGTTAAACTCTTGAACTCCCCAAATGCAGTTGGAAAACAAGTCTTAACAGTGGCACAGAGATTTTATACTTCCTAGTCAGAAGACTTAGCCACATAAAGCCAAAGTAACACGGATATGCAACAGCTGATCAGTGGCGTAAAGAAAAACCCTATATTCACCTTGCATGATCAGTCACACACATATAAATACCCCCTTATAAATTAAAAGGAAGGTTGTTTTCTATGAATAGCCTTTCTCCCCTAAACAAATTACAGGTTCAGAGGGCAAAATCTGAAACATCAAAAAGGAGAAGCAGATTTGTATACACAAATGTTAAAAAAAAAAATACACACACAAATCACAACATAATTGAAGTGCAGTGAAAGAATGAAGAAGGCAGAGGGTCATTAAAGACTCTGTATTTTCCCGTATGATAATATCAAAAAGCATCCCTAACGTGAATCCCAAGCAAGGTTCACTTGTAACCCTAAGTGAACTGTAACATGGTGAAGAAGTTCCTAAAGGGACGATAACATTTTGTTGAAAGAGGAATTATAGGGGTGAGAAAAAAAAAAAAAAAAGTTACCAGTAGGATAATCCCTAGGATCAAACTAGCTTTATTCAGTGCATGTTCATTAGTGATTCTGGCATAACTGGAAGAGATACTGCTGACAAGGCAGGCAATTCCTCGACACTATGCAAGAACAAGGTCATCCAGTTCTTCCTGCAGAACAACCCTAAAGGCTGAGGCAAGAGAACAGATGGAGATTTGTGCATTGTTAAGTTCAGAGTCATGCACTTGGAAGTTAAACTCCTCAGAGGAGCTAGGAGCTTGTCAGTTCAAAAATAGATCAGGAGAGGGAAAAAGAACAAAAACCCACCCACAAAATAGGTTGTTGTACAGTAATATAATGCATCCATTAGACAAGCCTTTTTCAGAAGCATTAGTATCTGTAGCCATCTTAAGAATACACAGCACTGACAAGAATTTCCTGTGAAATGGCATTCTACCAGAATCTGCAAACACATTCTGCTTGAACTCATCTGTCAAATGACAGACAGAAAGACTAAGGTACATTCTTCTATCACAAGAACTAGGAAAAAAAATAGTTTTGCAGTTTAGCCGGACAGAATAATAAACTGTAAATCAACCAGCTACACAGGCAGTAGATACTAGAAAGAGTAATACTCATCTAAGAACAAGCATTAAATAGCCACAGATACAAGTGTCAATTGAAGCTATTTCTAATGAGATATACAGGCATCTGAAACAGCCTTCCAGTCAGAATACAAAAGGTAGAAAGAAATGCACGTACATTCATCCACTGATGAGGCTAAAACTAAGAAGCTGCATAGCATAACTTTCCAATAGCCTAACTCATCCAGTCTAATGCATTGGACTTTCTCACAAGGTGCTGCAGTTTGATTATATTTTAATTTTTCTGCAAACACCATGTACAGCACAGCTCTATTTCTTTCCCAGTTCCTGACCTTGACTTGGTGTATTCATTGTTACTGGGCATGACACTGATTTCAGCACAGAACTAAAAGCTGATCATGACTATTCAGGTTATGAGAAAGAGTATTTTATGTACAACCTTTTAGTAACACATCCTACATTCCCAACAAAAGACATCACCTGACATATCTACATTGAATTTCACTCGCCATGTTATTGTCCAGTCTCAGTCACACCAGGTTCCCTGCAATCTTAGTAGCCACCCTTTTATCTTCACTGGTGTGAATAAGCAACTTTGTTATCTCATGGTACACAGTCATCCATGGCATTTTTGACTACACTGAACAGTGCAAGTCCTGTGGAACTTTATTTGTTACCTTTTCCTCCTGCAAGATCTGGGAAGGATTTAATTCTTATATTTCATTTACACAAGATTCTCCCACTAATTCCATGATTTATTTCCCTAAGATTTTAGGGAGGTAATCATTTGAAACTACAGATCTAAATAACAATTTTTTATGTTCGTTTAGTCTGGAAACTCCATCTTCCTCCTGGTCTCATTTTCCACCACTTCTGATCAGCCACTGACACAGACCTTCATTCTAGAAGAGAAGTGTGTTAGACAGATTGGGTAGAGGGGAGAAATGACAGATACCAGGAAACAGCAGATAGATGTATAAAGCTATTTTGTATGAAACCTATGCTCAAACAGTAGGTAGTAATATTTTTCCTCCAGAATTTAGAGGTGTAGATTAAAAGACTTTCTTATCCTTTCTCCTAGCTCTTCAAAAAAGTCACCACCATTTTCATTTAGACTTGGGAGAGAGAAAGCCTTGAATTTTATGCAAGGGGGGGAGGGGAAGGCACAAGCAATATTTGTATTTTAAGATTTTAAATCTCCTTTCATCAGAAATCAAAAGCACAAATTCACATTACTTCCCCTGCCTCTTTTTTATAGGAGTTCATTCTACTAATTGCATCAGTAGAAACATGCATAGTATTAATCTGTACAACACCAGAAATTGTCCGGAAACAAGTCTATAACACCCTGTTTAGAACTTACAGGAGTTGAGCATTGCTCTATACAAGAGCTCACATTCTGCAAGAGCTGGTTATGGCAATGTACAGCTCTTTGCAGAAGAGAGTCAGACTTCAGCTTCTCCTCAGTATCAGAATAATGCTACTTTCCTTATCTTACAGACCTTTAGACACCAGGAGTGCATCTAGCAAGAAGTAAGCTTACACCATCACGCCATGGTTTACCAAGATAAACTACTGCATTTTTTAATTCAGCTGTCCCTAACAGAAAAGAGTAAAAACAACCTCTCTGCATAGTATTTCCCCGATTAAGGATTTCAAATCAAAATCTTCAACACATTCTTGCCACAGAATGGAGTGAAGCTGGACCAGAAAGCTGGATGTAGCTACTGCCATTTCTGAACTTTATCCCCTACAGCACTGTTCTCACCCATCAGTTTAACCAAAGTGTATTAGTCCCTTTAGTTAACTCTGTACGCAGCATAAACATTATGCTGGCTTTAAACAGAGTTTGGGCAAACACAAATTAACTGTTTATTCCTTAGAATAATTACAAAAGATTGGGTTCTCAAAAATGATACTCATCTGTATTTGTACAAACTGGCAAATTTATATCCAGTAGATGAATTTCATAATCTGTTAAGGATCAACATTGCTCAAAAAGGTTAAATTTAAATTAATTGCAGAACTATTAGTAAAGTTATGGCATGACTGCAAACAAAATACATATCAACCAATGTAACAGTCTTAGGTAGGCTTCATTACAGCCCCCTATTTTGTCAGTCCTTACCTCAATAGCAGCTATGTTTGTTGCTCAGGAAAGGTATTAATTACCCCAACAGGTGCTTGCTTCCTTAATCAATAGCTACTTTTAATCAAAGATTTAATTTTGCAAAATAGATCCTGCTTATATATATATATATATAAAAAAAAGTTAAACATAAAGTCAGAGAATAGTAGATAGTCTCCAGAGTATTACCATTGCTATTATTACTCCTAGGAAGAGTTACAATGACAACATTTAGACATGTGGTAAAAAGAGACATTCTTGTAAATGTCAAGCCTAACACGTAATAGGTTAATCTTTGGTCCTCTTGGCAAAAGAACAAAGCTAGTGGGTCCCTTTAGGGAACGCATCATGGTACTGAAGACATCAGCCTTTGCCAAATCAAACTAGGAAAAAAAAATGACATGACCACCTATTTTTTGATGTCTTATGTCTTCAAGGTGAAGGAATTCCACATTCCCTAATACAACTTACTCCCAAGACACAAGCACTAGCACTCAGAAATGAACTTATTCCAAAGACTAAACATTTTCCCTGTTTAAAAGTCAGGAACATCAACATCTGCACTAATTGGTTTAGTAGCAAGTTGTAGCCAACTGCTATGTTTCCCAGCAGCAGATTGAGGCAGTTTGCCCGAGTTAGAACTACTGAACCTTAATCCTCTGATGAATCAGTCCAGCATATAGGAACTCACCCAGAGGTTGCTTCCCTTCAGCTCTCAAACCGAGCAGCCAGGCCAAGCTCTGACTCCTTCCCCACCTAACCTTAGGTCTAGGAGAAGCTGCAAGGCTGTCACTGAAGAGAGCAGTTTTAAGAAGCAACAGGACTGGAGGAAGGGAGAATTGATTCAGAGATGAAGTCATTAGAAAAGGCCATCTGAACAAGACATATTCAGCCAGAAAGGCTCTTTGATCTTGCCACAAGAGAACAGCGCTAGCATTCATCCTTCATTTATGCTATACATACCCTCCTATTTATACTATACAGGAGTTAACCCCATGCAGAGATAGAGATCAGAAATACCAGATCAAGTACAGCTTTTTAGAGATTCCTTTTAATACTCAAGTTGCAATCTGTAAGGACATTACCCCATTATTTGGAATGGGTTAAGCATATCATTTCTTTATGCCTCTGAAGAGGCTCACTCGGGGAAGGGGAGGAAGGTAGGAGTGTCAGAAAGACCATCTTAGTTATGTGATCTGTCCATCACCTCAGGCATGAGCAGCTCAGAAGAGTAGCCTAAATAAATTCATTTCTCCAGAACACTCCAAGTCTTATTTGCCTCCTAAACCTCCAAACCTAGAAATAAAAATAAATAAATACATAAAAGAAACATTCCCCCCCAACACACACACACTACATGCTTCTCATCCAGACACAGGAAACAATTCTGAAGCTTGAGCAGTAGGGTACTATGAAGTGTCACCTGGAAAATAATCATCAACATCAGCTCTTCCCAGTTTCTTTCTTGACTTGAGTCTTTAAGTTTCATACGGCATAGCTACAAATCAAACTATGAATTTAAGGAGCATTATTATATCTCCTCTTCTGAAGAGCATTACAAGTTTCTCTAGCATGTTCTACAGATATCTTCAAAACATTTTCTGAAGATTTTAAGATACAGTGTTCAGGCAGCTTAATTTCTTCCATGAAAGTTTCTTCCAGACTTTTTAAACAACAGAGTATCTATGCCATCCTCATTACTGCATGTTTTGTGAGGTAGTTTTCAGAAGTTTTAGAGTTTCAGGGCTGGGGGTATACGTGGAAAATATACCCCTCTACAGGCCTACCTCTAACTACTGACCCAAACAGGACTTACTATACCGTAACATGTTCAGGCAATTTCTTATTGCACTGTGAAGATAGTAAAGCCCTAGCAAGAGGTACACTCAAAATCCTGAGCATTTCTGCTTCAGTTCATGAGGCTTTAGGGGCTAAGACCTTAATAACTGGGTCAGCATTCAATAGTGTACAGGTGTCCCTAAGGGGAAGGGCTATGACTGCTAAACTATTCATTAACCTAAGAGAAACAATCAAAAAACACACACCTCACACCACACACTGCAACTATGTGTTACCTTTTACTTCCCTCAGTTTCCTCCCACAAGTTCTTTCTACTTTGTGATGTGAAAGAGCCAAGCTGTAAGTTCTAGTTACAAACAAAGAGGCTGTTCATTTACTATAACAGAAAAAAGTTTGCACAAAAAAAAGCAGTTTATCAGCTCTTATTTGCTTAGTATTAGATGCTACTGTTAACACCAATTCCTTCATGAAGGCATCTCGTCTTTTCAGAAGTGTCTTAGGTCACAATAACATTTTGACTAGATATGGAATGATCATAGTTATACTGTTCAATATGTTTTTATGAGCCAGCTGTGTCCTTGCTGAGGATCCTGAATCTGGAGCATACTACTACTACTAAAAAAGAAAAAAAAAAAAAAAAAAAAAAACTTTGGCTGACTTGGAAGTCTCAAGCCTCCACTGAGCTAGTTCAAAGCAAGAACAAATCTGAAAGTCTGAT